>NC_051160.1:128443537-128510733 GCF_013339745.2 Dermacentor silvarum
AGTGGCACATACTCAGTGACGCAAGTTGACATCAAATAGGCTCATTAGAGACCAGCACGACCGAATGGCTCATACCGAGTACTCCGAGTCGGCGGCGAAGAGTTTCTTCGAAAAGCGGCACCTACCCAGTCCCGCGTCTACAGTGACTCATGTCGGGGCGAAAGCGATACGTTGAAGAACGGCGCGTATGTACACATTTCCACTTATTCAGTGACACAAACTGGTCCGATTGTTGGTTTCGAACCTGTTACCTCAGCGCAGCAGTCCGATGCACTACCTACTCGACCAATGACTGCCCAGGTAGGAGGAAAACGTTAGGATAGATAGATAAATAGATAGATAGATAGCCCTGGAAAGTGCGTGAGGTAGCGCAGGCGAGGACCCGGCCAGACACGGACGTGTTGGAGAAAGTGTGGCGGAAGTCACGTGCTGTTTTTCGCAAAGGAACATGGGGACTGGTACACAAACGTCAACGTTTCCATAGCAACTACGCTCCTCAAGCTCTCGCTGATGCTTTCGGCCTCTGAAAAGTGAGATAATTTTCCGCCGCTTTCTTTCTCGCAGCACATTTTGTTCGCGAGTAAAGCGGACTTTGGAGTGTGGTGTGTAAGCTTGAAAGTTGTGTTTTGCGTCTTTGAGTGTGAGTGTCAGCCAGCAACAGATACACTCAAGCAATCACGGCGCGGGTCTTCGTCGTCTTCTTCAACGTGCCACGGAAAAAACACAGAGCGCTCTTCTTCACTAAAACTGCTACAGAAGGTGGTATGCTTAATTGTTTTGACCCGCGTCGGCCGCACACACTTCCGGCGGCTGGTAACAATGTAAGTTGAAAGCTCGCGCTCTGCCGTGCTATCTGCTCCGGCGAGCTGATGGAGGCGCAAGGGGAGATGGCACACCAACATGACAGCACTTCGGCTTCAAAAACGTGGCGTCAGGGCCTCTCCAATTTGTTTCTATCCTCCATGGTTTTACCGAAGAATGTGAGTCGACATCAGCGCCACATTGCTCACAGTTTATAAGACAACGTATTTCTAAAGTTTTAAGCAAATAGAGCTTTTGATCTTTTCAGCCGTTCTCGTGATCGGTAATCGGATTTTTAACGCAGATGCAAAGAGCGCCAGGATTCGCATGAGCCAAACTTTTCGCCTAGCTGGAACCCTTACTTAAAGGACATGAATTAAGCCAGAGAGTTTCCTCTATAGAAATTTATGTTATTTGTTCATAACGCTAACTGAATACACAAACAAAATTCCCAGACTAACAGAGCAAGCACGGAGGCTTTTAAGGTGGCGTATATGACAACGTCTGCAGGAGGTTGGCTTCATTCCACTTCTGTAGGGTTTGAGAACTGCACAGTGACCTTGGATAGTTCATTACGAAACAAATCATCTGCCCCTATCCGGTCGAGGAAATGGGGGTAAGCGAAGCTTGTCGTGCGTTTCTACGGTGTTCCTCCGAACGAACTGCACGGACGATACCACGTTGTGCTCGACCCCCAATCGGTCACACGCACCGCAGCTGGCTCCGAACTTGCCGTTGAGAAACCGCGTTGTAACCTGGTCGTCGCATGGAAGTGGCACTAGCGTTGCTGAGGGCGTGCGGCACCGTTGTAGGGTTCCGGGAGGCAAGGCGACGCTGACGTTTCGCCTGGTCTTTCGGAAGCCCTCACGCTAGAATCGACACGTCGACGACGAGTACTTTCCCGAGCGAATTTCAAGTTGAAGTTTAATTCAAATAGGAAAAGTACCATGAAATATTGCACAAAACATCCTTAGCTCAAACCTAGTTGGCTCCATGGTAGTTAGTATTCACAATCACAATGGCAATACGCAAAGTGTAAATAAATATGCACCATAAATATGCATTTATAAACAAAAGGCAGGCAGGGTGCTTCTACTAATAGCTACGAGAACCCACAAAAAGCAATTTGGACCTAAGAACTGTACACTAGAAATGACTCAACAGATAACAGTAGTGAATGATAATGGTATTCCAATGACAATGAAAAAACTGGCTGTTTTACTTTGATGGCAAGTTGTTCCACAGGAGGCTCCAGTATTGTTTACCTTCTCCGTCCATATGCATTATTAACTTTTGGCAAGAGCAAATTTCCCTTAAGTGCGCTGCGTGTATTGCTTCTCGAGCATAAAAAATGTGATGCACTCGACAAGCAGTTAGTGGTTATGCTATAATGAGTACTTATTGTTGTCTTAAAATTTAGTAATAAATTAAAAGGCAGTACATTTAAACTTTGAAACAGCGGCTTGATTTAGCATTGTAATCAGAAAAAGTCATAAATCGCAATGCCCTTTTCTGACGAAGTATACTAGGTTCTACATATGAAACGTATTGTTACCCCAAGATGCAATACAGTAGGATAGGTCTATGGAATATGCTGAAGTAATTGCTCTCACAGTGGCAGTATCGAAGTAGTAAAGTAACGGCATTTGCAGCCAAAGCTTCGAGCTAATCGTGTGCTGTTTTTCTAGGATCCGACTGCCTTCAGGTGTGCACCGGTGTGCGCAGCGTTGGGTTTAGCGGCGTCGGCTGAATCATCGGTTCTGCGGATTGCTGTCCAGCGGTGACACGTACCCTGCTACCTCGTGCCGTGGTTTGTGATTGCCATCTCATCTGGAACAATCAGTACTACAGCGGTGCAGTTACTGCTCGTCGCTTGCAGCGCCCCAAGTTAGCTGACCCGTAAAAAGGATCACCCACGCCGACCGAGCGGATTTGCAGCCCAAAGCTTCGAGCTAATAGTGTGCTGTTTTCTAGATGTCTGTAGCAATGTGTCTCTTGATAGTCTCTTTTCTCGCTGACTGGCTGCAATTCCCCATTGTGTCCACAGTCATGATTGATTAGTTATGGGTACTGATTTGTGCACTTACCGCGCCCCGCATAGGCTGTTTCGTTCAACCGAGAAAAATTGCGGATCCATGTAGCCTTGTATGGCTCCGGTCCTGTTCGTTTGATCGGCGTTACTTTGTGGGCGGTCGCCTAGTGCTTCTATTTTTTCGCTTGCTCATTTACTAATTCGTGCGGGTGACGTTGAGGTAAATCCGGGTCCGGATAAGGTTGACCAAATTGTTACATTGGGGAAGGAACTGACAGTGTCGAACGATCGATTTCACGAGGAAGTGACGAATAAACTTAAAGGCATCCACACACTTGCAGACGCACTCAAAGGCGGCTCTCCAAAAATTGAGGAACGACTGAGGCTGTTGACAACCTAAGTGAAAGTGTTACTGCTGTCGGCTCTGTTATTCAAGAATCTCAAGTGCAGTTGAAGAGCATCGAGCAGAAACAGACTCAAGAAGCAAATCTCTTAGTGGATGACTGAATAATCGAATGGGCCAAACAACCTCGTATTCAAGGTTATTCCTGAACAGACTACGGAAAAACTGATTTCTGAATTGTCACGACAAACCAGGGCGTTCAAACAGGTGAAATAGAGTGAGCTCATCGAGTCGGCCAACGTAAACCCGATCACACTCGGCCTGTGGTGGTGAAATTTCTGAACTTCAAGACAAAAGCAATATCCTGAAAAAGCGCTTTCAAACTAAATGACCTGGTAACCCCGCGCGTCTGGATCGAGGAAGGTTTTTCACCGCGAATGTAAATGATCAAGGAAACGCTCCGTGATTTCGCGCGTGCGAATAGCCTGCAGAACGAGAAATATAAACTACAATTTGATAAGCAAGGACGGCGTCTGAGAGCGCGCGCATCCAGCAGCTGCTTACCTCCGAGGACCTTGGAGATCGCCGCCCTTCCCAGCTGCTCAACAGCATGCGACAGCTCCTGGGCACAAGCAACGTCGACTCGAACAGTGCGCTGTTGAGGGAGTTCTTCCTGCAGCACTTACCACAGTCCACCCGCCTTGCCTTGGCCGCTACAGAAGACTTGACCCTCGACCGCCTCGCCCAGCTCGCTGATCGAATCCACGACGCGACTTCTCCTTCAGTCGCCGCCCTCCCTTCAATGCCACAGTCGTCAACCATGACCCGCTTAGACTCCCGGATCGACCAGCTCGCCGTTTCCATCGACGCCCTTCGGACGTCCTCCCATGACCAGCGCGGCTCCACCTCATGTCCAAGCCGCCGTCCTTCTTCCGCGACCAGTCGCCGCTCGCGCAGTCCTCGACGCTCGCCTATCTGCTGGTACCATCGCACTTTCCAGCACCGCGCCCGTAAATGCAAGTCCCCATGCGAATTGTCGGGAAACGCACCGCGAGATCACTGACGGCGGCATGTGACCTCGCCTTACAACCCGGCCGCCTTTTCATAGTCATGGACCGCACTTCCGGCCTGCGGTTCCTTGTAAACACGGGTGCCGAGGTCAGTGTACTGCCGTCCTCCAAGCGTGACCGCGCTTCTAAGTCACCTGGCCCTACTCTCCGCGCGGCAAACTCTACTTCCATCGCCACGTATGGTCTGCGGTCCCTCACTCTCGACCTAGGCCTGCGGCGCACATTCCGGTGGGTCTTCATCGTAGCCGACGTCCATCAGCTTATCCTCGGTTCCGACTTCCTGATTCATTCCGACCTTGACGTCAGGATGCGCCGCCATCGCCTGATTGACAGCAAGACGCGCCTCTCGATCCCTGGCGTTCTGTCGGCTGTCGCTCCCACCGGCATCCGCACGCTGATCCCAACATGCCCGTATGCTCGTGTCCTCGAAGACTTCCCTGAGGTGACAAGGCCCTGCAATTTAAATCAGCCTCACAAGCACAGCGTCACCCACCACATTGTCACGCGTGGTACACCTGTCGCAGCCCGTCCGTGCCGCCTCTTCGGTGAGCGTCTGGACATTGGTATTATTCGCCCATCGTCCAGCAGTTGGGCCTCCCCGCTTCATCAGGTGCCCAACAAAGAACCGGGTGACTGGCGCCCTGTCCGGTGACTACCGGGCGATCAACGCTCACACGGTCCACGATAGCTACCCCCTTCCACACATCCAAGATTTTACAGGCCATTTGGAGGGATGCAAAATCTTTAGTAAGGTGGGCCTTGTCAAGGCCTATCACCAAATCCCCGTTGAGCTGGCCGATATCCCGAAGACAGCCATTACTACACCCTTCGGCCTATTTGAGTATGTGCGCATGCCCTTTGGGTTACGCAACGCAACTCAAACGTTCCAACGATTCATTGCCGAGGTAACGCGCGGCCTCCCGGCTGTATTTGCCTACATCTACTACATCCTCGTCGCAAGTCCCAATCCACAAGGTCATGAGCGTCACCTCCGGGAACTCTTTAAACGCCTTCAACAATTTGGCCTGGTTGTCAACCCCCAGAAATGCGTATTTGGATCTTCCGAGCTCGAGTTTCTGGGCCACCACATCTCGGAGCTGGGAATTCGTCCGTTGCCCTCTCACGTCCAGGCCGTGAACGACTTCCCAGCACCCACTACCCTACGCCAGCTGCGTGAGTTCCTCGGCCTAGTGAATTTCTCCCGACGTTTCATTCCGCACTGCACTGAGCTTCTACACCCACTGACTAACCTTCTTCGCACGACGAAGGGCTCCTCATCTGCGATTTCCTGGTCTCCCGAAGCTGACGCTGCTTTCAGGGCTGCTAAACAAGCCGTTGCCGATGCGGTACTTCTCGTACACCCGAGAAATAACGTGCCAACCCGCATCATGGTGAATGCTTCTAGTGTGGCCATCGGCGCTGTTCTCCAGCAGAAAATCAACTCCGAGTGGCGCCCACTGGGTTTCTTCTCTCGGAAGCTCCAACCTGCCGAGACTCGCTACAGCATTTTTGGCCGCGAGCTGCTCGCCATCTACTCCACCATCCAGCACTTTCGGCACTTCTTGGAGGGCCAGCCATTTTATATTCTAACCGATCATAAGCCTCAGGTGTATGTCTTCCGTACCAACTCTTCCAAGTACGTCGCACGTGAAGTTCGTCAACTGGCCTATATATCTGAGTTCACCACGGATATCCGGCACATCAAAGGAACCGACAACAAGGCAGCTGACGCACTTTCACGCATCACCTCCCTCGGCACTTCTACATCGACTGTGGATTGGGAGGGTCTAGCTCGTGCGCAGATGGAAGACCCCGAGCTGCAAGCGCTGCGTGACCATCCCCGTTCCCTCCGTCTACAACTCGTTCCTCACCCGTTTGTGCCTGGCTCCCTCTGGTGCGACATGACAGCGGCTACACCTCGCACCTTCATTCCGACTGCCTTCCGTCGTGCGGTGTTCCAATCACTTCATGACATCTGCCATCCCAGCGTCCGAGCCACGCAGCGCCTCGTTACACAGCGGTATGTCTGGCCAAGCATCAACACCGATGTTCGCCAGTGGGCGCTCGTGCCTCGCATGCCAGACCGCCAAAGTGACCCGCCACACGAAGACTCCGACACAGTCGTTCTTGCCCCCTGGCTGCCGTTTTGACCACGTCCATCTTGATTTGGTGGGAGCACTTCCTCACTCTCACGACTGTCGCTACATTCTAACAATGATCGACCGCTTCACCCGTTGGCCCGAAGCCGTGCCCATTCCGGACATCACTGCGGAAACGGTCGCCAAAGCCTTCGTTTCAGCATGGGTTTCCCGCTTCGGCTGCCCCAGCATCGTGACAACTGATCGCGGCCGGCAATTTGACTGCACACTTTTCACTTCACTCAACCGCCTGCTTGGCACTAAGCATTGCCGTACCACTGCATATCATCCCTGTGCCAACGGCATGGTTGAGCGGCTCCATCGCCAGCTCAAGGCAGCACTCACTCCGCGCCTGGATCGAGAACACTGGGTCGACCACCTTCCTATGGTGGCTTCTCGGCCTACGTGCCGTCCTTCGTCGCGACCTTGGCTGTTCAGCGGCCGAAATCGTCTACGGTGCACTCCTGCGGCTTCCTGGAGACTTCATTTCTTCGGCCCCCTCGCTCCAGCCGCTACAGTACCTCCAACGCCTACAGGACTGCATTCAGCACCTGCGCCCCGTACCACCTCGGTAATCGGACCACAGCATCTTTGTGCACCCGGACCTTGAGTCCTCGTCCCACGTCTTCCTCCGACGAGACGCTATCAAGGCGCCTCTTACACCCTCCTACGACGGACCATACCGTGCCCTCCACAAGACGCAGAAGTCCGCCACCATCCTATTGAATGGCCGCGAAGAAGTCGTTTCGGTGGACCTCAAACCAGCCTACGTCGAAACGCCTCCCAAGGAGCTCCCCGCGGATGTCGCTGGCGCACCCGTCGATATGCTTGACACCAAGACAGGCTCATCTCTGCCTCGTCGACGAGTACATTTCGCCGTTCCGTCTAGGCGAGGGGCCCTGTAGCGCCCACCGACGCTGCTAAGCGGGAACGCTAAGGTCAGCGCTCTCGGCGGGCGCCTTGGGGCCGGCTGCGACTGACGAGAAAAATAAAGTTGGGCGGCGCGTGCCAGCGGCGCAAGCACGGCACGCGCTAGTCCGTTCTGAAAGCCTGCTGAGCTGGTCCTCTTGTTCTGGCGCTCCGCTGCGACCCCTCGGTTCCCGACAATGCTATACACTTATTCTATTGTGAGCGATCATTCTGCTTTGCAATGTCCAAGGTACGAGCCATGGTGCTTTCCCATATTCATCGACATCGGTATACTTTTTGTTACTATTGGTGTTTAGTTTTAGTTACTATTGGTTGGAGATTTTACAAGATCTGCTTGGGGTCTCGACAGAAGGCGAACAGTTGCGTGACTGGGGCATGGCATCCTTAGAGCTCACGTGGCATCCTAAACCAACATAGAGGCTACTAGAGACGCCGTGGGCTCTGGTTAGATTTTGACAAGGGCATTTTCATGCTTAAGGTCCATAGTCAGTATACAATTATTTTGCTACGTTGTGATTTTTCAGCTTGTTTTCTTCTCTTTCATCCTACGGGCCTTCCAATCACTTAGCCCTTGTTTATTATATTGGCGATGTAAAATAATTTTCATTCAAGAGACACAATGTGCTTATTAACAGGGCCTTCTTTTTGACGTCTCGCAGTGGCAATTGCCAGTCACTCATTTTAGATTACAAACTTTTCAAACCTGGAATGCCAGTAAGCAAAGGGACAATATGGATTCAAGACCAAGTGACGTACGTACCCGCCTGTTATATATTATTGTACTTATTAGAAGTGCTGATCTCAGTTAAAGTAGGAACTTTAGTTGGTGAGGAAACAACCTGTCTTATGTTAGTGCTACTCTCTATTGTTTATTTCTTGTAGACAATAATATGTCCCTTCTTGACGTACTTCTACCCTTGTTGCCTTGTACTATATACCGATAAAGCAAATCATGGTTGTTACGTAAGGCTATCCCATTGTGATTTTATCCCATCTCCTGACGCAAGGTCTCTGGAAAACCAACAAAGCTTTTTTTCTTGAACAGCGAAATCAAACACTGTCCTCGTTTACTGGAGGTCTTTTTTCATTGGTTTTAAAACGAACACGAATCATATGTCTACAGTGGTAGGTTTCTCTTTGGTCACCGACTGATGAACGTCTGGAGCGTTGAGATGCTTGGCGCGTTTTGATGTTGCCTTACCGAGGCTCAGTTAGAATGTAAACGAGGGCTCGCGTGGTCAAGGAACGCGCGCATAGCACAGGCTTGCGAGAGCGAGGGTTATTTGTCATAAAAGGGATTTAATTTGGCGTCGCGACATTTCCTTGCCCTCACGCAACACCTGGCGCGCTACTGCGGCAGCAGTTGTACCCTCACGCCCACTATCCTTCGTCTAAGTGCGTTTGGGACGTGGCGTTGCAGCCAATGGGAATTTAGGTGCTGCTACAGATGCGGGACGACGGATATTCTGTTGAATGACTTATTTCCAGATCAAAGCTTTCCGATCAAAATGGTTGTAATTGATTATTGCTTTTACGCACGGAGTACTATTTGCAACGCCTCTGACAGTTGCAAGAGAGCCTACTTGTCCGTTTATCTAATGCTGCAGTTATAAGGTATGCAGACGACACTGCCAAAGTTCCTTAAATGCGGCACAAGAACGTAATAAGGGTGAAATGCTGAGTGTCAGCAAGTAGTTTCAATCAAAGGATCGTTCGGTAATAATTGGAAAGAGTATGTACCAATTTTTGAATCGTCGTACGAAGAAGCACTCCTCTAATTGTGTCATTTGTTTATAGGTGCTGTAAACTAGAAATGTTATAAACAATTTTGTTCTCTAGCAGTAACACTTCACGCCGCATTCAACTGCAGACCTTAGTTAGAAAACTTAAGGCGGCAGGCCACCTGCAAAAGTACATTTTGTGCACACGATTGATGTCTTCCCTTTGACATTTTATGTATATCCAAATATGCGGCAACATGCACCAGAAATTATCTTTTCATCACCATTAGTTCGCGAGTTACAATTTTTCCATCCCATACCCTCGTATTGCGAAACTGAACATCAGTACTGTTATACATACATACATACACGCACATATATATATATATATATATATATATATATATATATATATATATATTTCAAAATACGTTTTTCCTTTTATGTGGTCGGCGAGCGGCCACACAAACTAAAGTAGACACTAGGGCTTCTGATGGGGGCTCCGGCGATGAAGTTATCTCATTTGAGGCCTCTGTGTTGCTTTTGAGATTTTTCAAATGGTTTGCAGATTCCTTTACGTTTTACTCGAAAAAATATTTTGCTCCAGCTCATGGTACGCAAAATTTATAACCTTTTTTGAACGAATATTTTGATATGATATTTGGCACATTCACTCCTCACATAGTGATGTGTGCCACGAACTAGCACCAAAGAAATTGATGCAACGTTATTGCATTTGCCGCAAATTTTGCAAATCAATTTGGTTCAAATTTAGTTTTCGAACATTACTTCCTTAAAAAAGTATCACATTGAAATTATCCTAGTTCACTGCATAGATACCGCATGTAGATACATAAACGCAAAATAATGATTCAATTCACCAATTCATAAGCTACTTATCACCGCTGGCGTGACTAGCACTTTTACTCATTATATTACCCAAGTTACCTGCCAAAAATATTATGTACCATTTTCTGCACTTTAAATAGTTGAATAAGTTAAATAACTCATGCTTATTCAGGAAAGAAAGTTATTTAAATCACGTCTTCCGATAAAAAAATGTTTTTCTGTGTGGCTTACCACCTTAAGCACAAAGCCTTATCTTTGCTTAGTTATTTGAAAAGTACGACCATACTTTGGTATGAGCAAAATACTAAGTATACATATCTGTACTTTCAAGTCTCATATAGCTTAATGAATTGAAATTTCGGGCTTTACCTACCAAAGCTACACTGAGCCGAATTCTAAGTAGTGTTCTTCGTCGTACACCTTGTCGACCCTTATTTAACAGCCAGCAAATAATGCCCTTTATCAATCGTTTGCGCGATAACCGAGTTGCGCCATTAGAGTCATATGACTGTATGTTTTTTTAATAAATAAACTTTTTCCATAAATGCTCAGTGTAATACTCGTTCTCAGCCTTCCGGCAAATTCCTGTTTACGCTTATCCACAATACTCATTGCAAATTTCCTTTCACAGTCGCAGCGTTAGAGGTTTCGAATGCGCTTTTCCCATGGATAATAAAGGCTCTAAGTACAGGGTTATTTTTTATACAACACAGTTTTTTTTTCATAAAAAGCTATGGCCGTGAGACACAGTCGTCTTCGCATACAAGCTCTGCGGTCAGGCAGCAAGGCTATGCCGCAGCTTAAGTTACTCTGAAAACACTAATTTCCAAAGACTGCTTATTTACTTTCTATTAGTACCTTAGGAGCGGTTGTCTAAATGGTAAATTTCAAAGCACGCACATTTTAATGAACCTTAATGTTTTAAAGATTCGAGATATCTGTCATCAAATTTCAACGGTAAAACCGAGTGCCGCGAGAGCGCTAAAAAGGTGGCCCCCGCTATCATATTAGACCGACAAGCACGACGATGTTTGCAAGCGCAAATCTCAGCCATTTCGGCAGCTACTGACACAGCATGCTTTGACTGGCAAGCATGTGCCGCTGTGTGTCGGATCAGGATTTGCCGCGGCATGCTATCTGTAAAACTGCGCTAGACACTTGTTTACGGGGTGTTGCCCTCTGACACACAGCGGGCCCCGCTTGGTCCTGATATTGGCTAGAGTTTGCCTTGAATTTAGATCATGAATATCTCCAAGTACGTGGGAACATTGGATAGCTAAAAAATGAAATGTCAGAAATTTTTACTCCCTACAAGTTTTGTATATAAAAAGTGCCCTCAAGTTTATATTAAAAAGGTAATTACCAATTTTTGGTCATTTCAGAGTAACTTAAGCAGTGACAAAGTATTGCCACCTTGCGGTAGAGCTCCTATTCGAAGACGACCGGTGTCTCGCGGTCCTAGCTTAGTTTTTATTAAAATATGTACTACCCCCCAAAACACCCTGTATAGGCTCTGCATTTAAAGCTTTCCATCCCTTACGCTGACATGTAAGACTGAAATAGAGCAAAACAACCAAATATACCTTGCTTCGTAGAAAAGATTCGCATGACTCTGCTTGTGTAAATACATGGGTTCAGTTTTTATATTTGACGTAAGGCCCTGTTATTTGGGTTGCTACCTTACTAATATGTGTGTCCACTGGTACTGTGATGTCATTTTACTTTCTCCTAGTTTTATTATTTGTGTAGGGAAGAAGAGAGACGCTAGTGGATTCAGCGCTACTGGCTCTAAACGCTAGTCGGTCGAGCGCTCTCGCTCAGCAACGGCTCTCGTGCTTGGAAGCTGTGAGGCGCAGCCGCAGGAACGCGCTGGTGGTGCTCACCAAAACATGGCGCAGTTCTTGCACTATGACGCGGCGAAGCGGAGGCGCAAAACTTCGCGTTGGCGCGTGTACCGGCTGCGGCTGTGCAAACTCCATCAATGTGAGTTGCCGGGCAACTTCCTCGCGGACGAACGCCTTCATTTCTGCGAGCAAATCTGTCTGGTCGGACATGGCAGCCTAACCAGCGAGGTATTCGTCACGTGGTAGAGATCGACGGGTCAGTGATCGCTGTCTGCGGAGTACTTCATAGCTCTGACACAGTGTGATAATTTCGACCATGGAGCGAGGACTTTTGGCCAGCAACATGTTAAAGGCGTCGTCTTCTATGCCCTTCAGGATGTTTCAGTTTCGATCAGACTCCGCCATGGTTGAACTGACTTTCCTGCATAGGTGCACGGACATCTTCAATATAACTGGTGAATGTTTCGCCTGGCTGTTGAGCTTGTAGCGGCAGCAGCATCGGCGTCTCATGATAATTACGTAAACGCTCGCGTCTGCACGAGGCACGAGCGGCTGGAACGCTCCGGCACGGGCTAGCGTTCCGAAAGAGATTAAAAATGCTACGCTAAGAGATTGAGTGTCCGTTTTTCCTCTCCCGCGAGAGCCCTGAGACTTTACCGGTCTACGTGGTCACTCGTCGCCACAGTTTGGTGACCTCGGACGTGATGCTGCCCTACGATGTGGTAGAGACGACCATGGACCAGACCAACGCTGGGAGAGCTCAAGGCCAGACCCCTTCCCACGAACGCTGTGAACCATCATGTTCGGCCATCGCCGTCCGCCTCCCACCCCTTATGAAAATGGTTATGTCCGAGAGACGCCGATGCCAGCCGAGGCGACAAGACGCGCATCGCCACGGCTCACGATTTTCGCCCAAAATACCTGACCTATCGGATATACGACGCTCAACTCTTCTGACGGATGCGGCCAGTGTTCCGGCACCCCATGGACATCATGTAGGGTAAGCCGGAGCAGTGTACTCCCGTTTCGAAAGCTTTTTCTTGGATCTGCGACACGGCGGCATCGCTATCCCTAACCGCCGGAGCCTCGCCGGCGGATGGGGCAAACGCGACTGGGCGTTCCGGTGTCATGGACGAAGAAGCGGCTATGGAGCTGTTACAAGACCAGCTTGAAGAAAAGAACCTCACTCCTGTGCATGTCCTGCGACGCCACGTTAGCCCTCAGACCATCATCATGAGGCTGGGCACAAAACAACCTTGCAAAGTATCCGACGTATCAAGTCACGAACGCCATCGGCGTCGCTGCCGGTCTCACGGCGTCTGAGGTGCGCGATGTCAATATACAAGTCAGACAGCTGCAGAATCTCGTCGCGGCAACGAGCGGGAGGGAATCGGCGACTCAGAAACTCGCTGGCTTGCGCTCAATGACACTCGACGGAGAACGACACGATGTGACTGCCTACGTGGCAGCCGAAGCACAGCACGCACGCTGCGTAGTCCATGGCCTCCCTAAGGATATCCCGGACGATCAGCTCCTGCACATAATCAGCATCGAAGACCGGCACATTTTGGCAGCACGGCGACTAGGCCAGTCAGAGACTATACTCCTCACTGTTAAGGGTGCCACGGTGCCCAAGGAAGTCAAGATGGGCCTGTGGCTCACAAAGACACAACCTTTTCGCCCTCGCGCTGTGCAGTGTACCATTTGTTTCACCATTGGACACCGCGCCAATGTGTGTCCCACGGCTCATGAATTCACTCGTTGCGAGACATGTGGACAACAGTTCCCTCCCGCCCATCGACCCGACCAAACAGCGCACGAATGTGAAGTTAGGTGCTTCAACTGCGAGGGACCGCACGGTGCTCGCGACCCACGGTGCTCCAAGAAACAGCAGGCTGACAAGCTCACCCGCCTCGCTGCAGAAAGGAGACGACTCAAGACCACATCAAAGGACTCCGGTCAGCCCAAAAACCGGCAAACAAGCCAGAGCATAGCAACCAACCCACCTAAGAAAAACGACCAAAACTACCCCTCGCTACCACTCCACAACCGCTTTGAAGCTCTACGAGATACGACACCGGACCCAAAATCGGAGCCCAGACCCAGATCTGGCAGTCTGCCAGGCTACCCAACGAAAAGATCGACGCCACCCCCGCCACCACCCAAGCCGAAAACCCCAAGCTTTGTGCGGGCCCTGCTCTCCCAGAAGCCGCCCGCGCATTCCGAAGAACCCCCGCAGAAGCAACCCAGGCACTCCTCCCCAGAAAAGGTGAGTCCCTCCTTCACTCCTCTGGGTCGCAGTGTTAGCAAACTACATAACACCACTACACCTTCAACCACATCTACTCCCTCTTGCGCTGGCCTACAGGAATCAGCACCTCCGGGATACTTTCTCGCATATAAAGCCGAGACGGATGCGAGAGTAGAAACCATAGAAAGACAACTTAATCTTCTGCAGAAGCAACAAGTCGAAATGCAAACACAGCAAGCAGAGATACTTAAACAACTTGCAGCGCTCGTACAATCGGTTGAACTCCTCCGAACCGCAGCATCTACGCGCAGGCGCGGTACAGCACGTGACGAGGCACACCCATACAAGCAAGTCAATACCAATAATGTCAACGTCGAATAACTCTCAGTGCGTTCCGTCACAGCACACTGCGGGGATAATTGTCTGGCAGTGGAACTGTCGGGGAATTCGCCGTAAACGTAACACCCTCTTACATTTCATCGCGCATTCCTCGCGTAAGCCCGATGTGATAGTTCTCCAGGAACCATTAGCGTGCATCTCCTTACCAGGCTATACAACCTACAGTGCTCCTAGCATCCCAGTAAAACGTAGGCATGGGACTGAACAGGTCACATACCGAATCATGGCAACAACGCTGGTATCGGACCGACACACGGCTGTGCAGGAACACCTCGACCACCTTAATAATGAAAATGAAGAAAGCGTTTTCTTAAAATGCCGATTTTTCCGAGAGTACGACATGAACATCAACACATATCGGTTACCTAATACGAAATTTCAACGAACCCCTTGGCACCACCTCCTTAGGCAGCTTGAAAAGTCAGACTTGCTGTGGACAGGAGACTTTAATAGCCGTCATGCCTACTGGGGTTACCCAGACTCCTCTGAGGCCGGTAGGATCCTTCTCGACTTGGCCCACACACACCAGCTCTCTCTTCTCAATGACATCAGCACACCGACCAGAAAGGGAAATTCTGTGCAGCGCGACACGAATCCCGATTTGGCATGGCGCAGGACAAGAAAGACACCTGACTGGCGTAATCTGGGCGAAACATTCGGCAGTGATCACTGCATCCTCGAAATTACCGTTCCCTTACCTAATCGACAAAGAAGTCCCAAGCGTGGTTACTACTCTATTGCCACGGAACTCACAGACTGGGATGCCTTTCGCAAGGTGGCTACAAAATTCCAAACGTCTACGCTAGACGCGTGGAATCACTCCCTCCGCACAGCACATAGACAAACCACCAAAGCAGTCCAACGCAACGAGGACAACCCACAAATTGATGGACATCTCGTAACGCTCTGCGACAAAAGGCATGCCCTAATCCGGAGATGGAAACGCAACAAACTAAACAAACGTCTCAGAGCCCGCATAGAGGAGATCACGCAAGAAGCTCAAGAGTACGCGGACAAGTTGGCTACCGACAACTGGCTGGATATCTGCGAGAGTGCAGGTAACAACCTACACACGAGCAAAGCGTGGTCTCTCTTTCGCACGCTGCTTGGACAACCCAAACGAAAGAACCACCTAGAGGTTTTACAACTAAAGAAAGGAATTAACTCGAAAACCTTAGCAGAACAAATCGCGGACCACTTCTTCCCAACAGCTACCATCATTCGTAGCACACAACCTCTACCTGTATTGGCAGACCACACTCCTTCCGATCTCGACCGCCCCTTCACAATGGGTGAGCTGAGAATTGCCATCAATGCCTGTAAACGGCAGACAGCACCGGGATGGGACGGGATAACTAAGAAGATGTCACGAAATTTACCCGACACTCAACTGCAATACCTCCTCGACACCATCAACCAAGTTTGGGACACAGGCAATATACCCTCAGCATGGAAAATGGCCACGATAATTCCCATTCCCAAACCTAATAAGACCCCACACGAAATTGCGAATCTCCGCCCCATTTCACTGACGTCGTGTCCAGGAAAACTTATGGAGCGCATGGCACTATCACGACTACTCTGGAAACAGGACATGACATATCCGGTCGACCCACGTGTAATCGGATTTCGGAAACACATGTCAACGCAAGATGCGATGCTTGCTTTGCAGGATGTGTACACTGAATACAGTACTTCTCAACTGCGCGCCATAGTTGGCCTGGACATCAAGGGTGCTTTTGACCACGTCGCCCACGAAGCGGTTCTCGAAGGCCTTAGAGAGATCCGACCGGGACAGAAGCTATATAACTATGTCCGAAACTTTCTTACTGACCGCACTGTTTCCGTGAAGGTAAATGAGGTAGAAGCAGACGCACGGTACCGCCAACAAGGGGTGCCGCAAGGGTCGATTCTGTCACCAACCCTCTTTTCCCTCGCTCTCAACGGTCTGACGGGCCATCTCAGAGCTGTGCCAGACCTTCATTTTACAATATATGCGGACGACATCACAATCTGGACCTGCAAAGGTTCACCATCAGAAATACAACACACACTACAGTCGGCCGTTGACACCACAGCTCGGTACCTTCATGAAAGAGGGCTCACTCTATCCAATGCCAAATCAGAGTACATCGTCGTCACGAACTGGAAACTTCCAAAGGCTCGGGAAGATCGGCAGCTCATTACATTCTCCATACAGAATGACCCCATTCCTAGGAAGCCCTACATAAAGGTGCTAGGCTTCTGGTTGCAAGACGACGGCAAGTCCAAGGAATGGCTTCAACATACAACCGAACAATTACAACAAGTTCACCGCCTCTTGAAACGCACTACGCGTAAGCTAAGAGGCATCAAAGAACATCAACTCAGGCGCATGACTCTGGCCCTAGCCATACCCCGCGTCATGTATCAATACCCGTATATGGAAATTACTAAGACGCAAAAATCTAAGCTTGAAACCATGCTCCGTCAAATCTCTCGTACAATATTGGGTACCCCACAATACGCCAAGTCCGCAAGGGTTCAAGATACGGCGATTCTTCCTAAACTCGACGAGCTGGCTCAATTTCACCGTAAAGCACAATTTACCCGCCTCAAGCTCTCTGCACAAGGACACGCCCTGCTTAGTGAGTTGGGCTACGATATACCTCCACCATCCGCATTCGAAGCAACCCGGCCCCCATGGGCGACGCTCGACCAGATCGCCGTCGAACCTCTACCACGACACATGGACCCAGACAGACAGCCAGGACGACGACAAGCACGAGCCCAACATCTCCACGAAAACACAGAAGAGTGGATCTTGTACACGGACGCATCTCCTTCTCAGAGCTGCGAGGGCTACCGGACAGGGATAGCGTCCGAAGGAGTACCATTGTCCTGGGGCTTCCATTACAACATTAGCACGCAACGCCTGGCAGAAATCACGGCCGTTGTAGAGGCCGTTACCACGCCCAACCCGCATGCCCGTAATATACTGATACGCACAGATAGTCAAGCAGCCTGTCGAGCCCTCGCGACAGGTGACATTCCAGACGCGCATTACAACGCATTAGATAACCACTTTGATGCCCACCCTTCCATACGTGTGCGGATACAGTGGATACCTGGTCACTCGGGGATTAGAGGGAATGAAGTGGCACATGCCACGTCCCGCGCAAGTCTCCCGGGCCCTCCCCTGTGGTGGCCGGATTCACTGAACCGTACCGAATTACTTGCTCTGGCACGTTCCGATCGGCGCGAAAGATTAGACGAAATGCGTAGCAACTGCAGAGTTTGTCCGAATCCACCCCACTCCATGACGCGACGCGAGGCGGCCCTAGTGCGGCGTGCGCAAACGCACTCTCTACTGACCCCCCACATACAGCACTACATACAAGGCAATGACGGGCCTCCCACCTGTGTGGCATGCGGTGGTTTCCCGGATAACACCCACGTTCTGTGGGATTGTCCGGGTGCCCATGCAGCCATGCGCGGGAGCCTCAGTCAAATACCTACTACAAGAAGACCTGCGACCCTGGAGGAGTGGCTGGCGGACTCCTCCCCAGACATTATGAAAGCACTGCTCGTACACCTTAAACTTCTGGGCCTGTCTGAAGATTAGGCCTCGCTCTTTTTGGTGGACCCGGACTGGGGTCTATTTTTTTAAAATAAAGTTGTTCTCTCTCTCTCTCTGGTCATGTCCTTTATGATTACTGTATGTTTCCTAGAGGTCACATGAGGAAACATCCTTTATGTTTCCTACGTGGTGAAATTTGGCCACTGCTTTTATGTTTCCTTCATGTGTCCGTCCTTTATGTATCCTTCATGTTACCGTACTTTATGTATCCTAGATGTTGAAATTTGGCCACTGCTTCTATGTTTCCTTCATGTGTCCATCCTTTATGTATCCTTCATGTTACCGTACTTTATGTATTCTAGATGCTGAAATTTGGCCACTGCTTTTATGTTTCCTTCATGGGTCCCACCTTTATGCACCCTTCATGTGGCCCTACTGAAAAGATCCTGTATCCTGCATTTTCTGTGCCCATTTTATATTTATGCACATTGTGTGAGTTTTAAAGATAAGCATATATGGTTTATTATAAGCATACTGATTGGAACTCTGCGAGGGCACAGAAATTCACACAATATTGTTCTATAATAATAATTTTAGTATAACACTTGCAGTACAACTTGTACCTTCCTCACAGCATGCAGTGTCGCTGTTCTAGATGTTTTTGTCACAAATATAAAGTGTAATGTTCGGATGCAGAGATGTCACGTTGGATAAGTGCTTGCACTTTTAAAAGAAAGTGTCGACAATACTTTGCAAAGGTTTCTCTGAAACTACAAGTAGTTTATTGAACTATTTGGATGTTACTTCCATATGCCACATCGGCTCACAGCAGACCTTTGGAATGGGGTGCTTGGATGAGAGCTCACAAGACACCTGAAAAATAAAAGGCCAAGCGTTTTCACTTATGCAGTAAATTTCATATAGCCAAGAACAGTTTGGCCTGTATGCACACAGCTAAGAAACGTGCAGAAGTGAAAACGATTGAATTGAATTTTATACCGCAGCAAGAAAAAGTTACGATCGAGGACAGGTAAAAGCTGTGAGAACAGCTTGAGGAGCCCTGACCTCCTAGCAGACGGCGAAGCATAAAAGCGTGCGGCTAAGGGAGTACAACCTACTAAGAGGAAACACTCACAGGAGTTATAAAAAGTCACTTGAAAAGGGGATTATAAAGCTGTCATAAAGAAAAGGAAATCATTGTATTATACAAAAATTAAACGCAGTTGTTTTGGTGATGTGCTAGGTATGGCAATGTCAACACTGAAGCTTCAAACTAATTATTTTAAACAGACTGCGCTGTTGCTATCTGCCCGAGCGTGTTTTTTTTTTTTTTTGCTATCTGCTCGAAAGTTTTTTTCCCCATTTCGCCGAGCGTAAAAGAAGCCCGCGAATACAAGCAAAATTGCCGTGCGACTGGCCGCTCGACGCGCTTTGCGGGTATTCGCGGGCATCTTTCACGCTCGGAAAAACACTTTTATGTAACACTTACGGAGTAAAAGAAATCTGTATCGAGAGTTTCTCATGTCGCTCTACAACTTTCTCATTGACACTTTTAGTCTAATAATAATAATTGAGAAGTTCATTAATTAAGACTAATTATCTAATGAGGCGGAATGCAAAAAATAATCGAAGTATCTCCAAGCGACGGCAAGCAACATTACCTTGGCTCTGTCAAGCTACGTAACATTAGCATAGTATTAATGCTTGTCCCAAGTTAACTGAAACACCCTGTATAAGCGACAAGAATGCGTGCAAGCGCGAGACTTGCTTACCTTTCAAGATGTGAAGTCATCAAACGCTTCTTGTCTCGAAGGCACCTCGGTGCCGAAGCTCTTTCTGGAGCAAACACTGTCTAATTGCCGATGAACTCCAGCACACGAAAGCACAACTTTCAACAATTCCTCCACAGACCATGATTCGAAGCCAGAGCACCACGTTTTTCACGAGAGAACCCGGACTGGCGAGAACAAAGGAAGCTCAGATGGGCGCTGTAGTAGACTCGTGACACTGGCGTTTCACACGAAACATAGGACGAAATGATAGCATTACACAAGTCCAGAGGTTTCATGATGATTAATGCACACGACAAGGACCATAGTTTGTCGAGACACTTCCAAAACATGATTAAATTACCGTCTTGCTGCAACCAGCACTCCTGCACACACAACGTGGCCCAGCGGGCCCAGCTCAATATAACACCCAGTAATTTTACCGGGCATGGACGTCACACTGCAGCAGCGCCACACTGCGGTAAACAAGTGGACGTAGCCTCCGAGATCTACATTCGCTTCTAGAAAATGTAGTTTGCAAAAGCACGGCCTTCGAGATTTAATTTTGTTACGCGGAGGAAGTTGTAGCTAGAAAGAAGGCCGGTATTTAAACAGCATTTATTAAGTTCAAAGTGCCTGGGTGTGCTGTCTTTTTTATAACGCATATACAGGAATTTTAGGCGAACCATGCGCTAACTATTGCTGGCGGACAAGAGCCATCAGCGCTCAGCCGGTGCACCTCTGCTCCGTCTGCTTGCAATGGCGGACGGCCTTCGGCTGCTACGACAACCACCGATGACAAATTCGTGATCACCGCCCATATACACGCTTCTTATGGCGCCAAGTGTCGTGTTTTAGAGTATATGTGACCTCATCTTGGATCGGTGGAACCATATTTCCTCGTAGCGTAAGAAATAAAGACGACAAAACGTGCCGATGGCTTGCTTGCTGCGGCAGCTGGAGCTTCGGTCGAAGTGAAACAGGCGTACTGCTTGCATGCACGCGTAAACAAACAAATATGACCATGCTCTGTATACATCTTTAACGACTCAGCCAACTGACAATTAAAAATTATTCAGTTGCGCGCCCACGCAAGCATTTACAGGATCCGCGCTGCCCTAATTATACCCTTGCGAATGTCAACACAGCAATCACACGCAGTTTTGAAAAGACAGGCATCTTTTAGCAGCGAGCGAATTTCAGCGTGTAATTTGCGTAGAGCAGAAAAGGAAAGGTAGCTTGACGAAGTCGAGGTTCGAAAAAACCGAGCCCCCCCTCCCCCATTATTTTTCCTGGATACGCCAGGTAGTTCTAGCCGTAGCATGTGTTAGGTTCTGATAATTACTGTGTGCACTCTATGTCACCTCGATGTGCACTCGAGGGAGTGCACAGCCAGGTAACATAGAGTGCACACACAGATAACATCCTGCCGTAAACACAAAGGACACATCCTACAGGAAAGATTCAGTTTGCTTCCTCGAGTCGTACGAAAGAATGAGTAAACATGCGGTACACACGAAGTATGTTTCCTCAAGGTCACATAAAGGGCAAGGAAACATAAAGGTCACATAGGGCACAAGAAGGAAACAGACAGGAAATATAAAGGTCGTGGCCATTTTCATAGGGGACAGTACTGGGACCAGCATCCCTCGGCGTGGTTTCTTCAGGTTGAATCAGAATTGCAAGTCGCTGGTATGCGCTCTCAAGCCTCAAAGTTTCATTACGCCGTTGCAGCGCTCTCGCCCGCCGCCATTGACGAAGTAGCAGAATTTCTGGGAGGCGTCTTGGGGCATGGTAGATGGTAGGGCGCGGGACCGGAGTTCCAGGATGATTGTCTGGGGATACCCAGCACCTCCACCAATTCTAAAGGTTTTTATTTGGCAGAGGTCGGAGCAGCGCAACGTCGACGGGCAGGGCAGTCACAGCTTTCAAGCACGAGAGCCGTTGCTGAGCGAAAGCGCTCGACCCACTAGCGTTTAGAGCCAGTAGCGCTGAATGCACTAGCGTCTCTCATCGCTACATTTGTTATTTGTTTATATCACGTATTATAGTCGTTACATGTATGAAACCAGCCCCTTTTTCTTCTGTGTTATATATAATGTGTATATGAATGTATATTAAAACTGAATTGAAAAACCTTAGAACCGAAAAGTAGTTCCTCCCTCCCCTTTCGAATAAATTCTTGGATAAATGTATAGTAGCATGAACGTCGCTTCCGCTTCCAACCTATGGGCAGTTTTAGTATAACGTAAAGCCGCAAACGCAAGAATTCACCGTTAGTGCTGCGGGATGCACACAGTGCATGTCCAATACGTAAACGACGCCGGGGCTTTTGCGAGCAAACTGTATTGCACGATTAAGCTTTGGGCAACATCACGGCAACACTCGAAGTAGGTGCCATCTGCATCCAATCTTTGAAATCGTCGTTCTGCACTGTGTAGCCAAATCGTTCTGAAGTCATGCTTGTATGTGCTTTACCACGTAAAACTCTAGAAAGACGATTTGCTTTAGATTTGTATATTGATCCTTCAACAGCAATATGTTGGTTAAAACTGGGCGCTGTGTCCAAAATTAGTGCTCGGTTTTACGGCGGTCTACGCTTAACTTGAGAAGCTATACGAGCTGTACATGGCATCGGAGGTTCGCTGAAAGGGCGACGCGATACAGCACGCCATAAATTACGAATTCTCGCTAGTAAGCTGTATTTCTGTAGTACGTGTAGATGGCGCCACCACCTAAATTGTAATTTTTATTATGTATTGGGTGCAACCGTGGATCTAGCTGTCCTAAATGTATGGACGCACAATATGATTAGACTGATATTTGGTTATCGCCTGGTTTACACGCAATTTGCGAACGTTTACACCTAGATTGCGTCAGTCATTTGTATTTGAGTTAGGGTTGCGCTTCGTTCCGCTATGATAAAGAAACAGTTTGCACCATGCTCTGTAGCCTATGATAACCTTAGATGGTGATAGCGTTGCGTCGCCCGCTAACACAAATGCAATCATTTTAATCATAAAAGCATCTCATGTCGTGCAAAGCACACAAGGTGGCAGCCGCGGTGGAAACAACTCATGGGTTCTACCCGCGGTGTTTCTTTGCTTTTGCCTATAGAGCAGCTAGTTGAACTCACTGTTTGCTAGTGAAGTTTACTTTCGACGATAAGTATTAGTACTTGCTGCAATCAAGCCCTAAGTTATGTAAATGAATTAGGTGAGCTAAAAGCGTTTACGCAGCATCTTTGCGCGTCGGCAAAGCGAATACTTCCTCACATACATGAAGCAATCCTATGGCGGACCTGCAAATAGAAGAAGTTGAAGCAAGACAAGGGGCAGGGAAAGGGGAAGAGAATGAAGAAGATGTGTGATATAGAACAAAATGGAGTCTGTGTTGCGCAGCTACTAAGTGCAGTTTTATTACAATACATTTGTTCAGTGTCAAGTGTGCACGCTACATCTTACTACATTCTTTTTTTTCAGAAAATTCGCAGCAGCCGCAGATATAAGCGAGGGCCTCAGGGCATCCAAGTACTGGGCCAGTTACAATGTGGCGTAAGTCTGAACCTTTCTTCTCTGCATTTCCGCATATGCTTCTTTTGTCAAGGTTTATTTTATGGTAGCTAGATGGGTAGGTGTACCGACCGGCACGTCTGGAGCCTAGTTCACCGATGCTCCGCGTCATGACGCAAAATTGGCGCTGCGGTCAGTATAACGGTTCCGCAGCACGCGTCGTCTGCTACAGGTGGCAGACGGCACGCAAAAAATAAAGCCCGTATTGGAATAGTTGTATGTCGTCTGTTCGTGTCAGTTTGAAAGGTGAAGGGCTCCGGTTCTCTCTTGCTGTTTTAATGTTCCTAAGAGATGTGGAATGTTCTTAGTCAGAAAAATGACAGACGAGATTAGCGGCGGTATTTCTCCACCAAAGAAAACCACCAAGAACACTTACTGCTTCGCTCCGGACTGCAAGTCGATTTCTAAGTCTCTCAGAATGAGGTAAAAAATAGCCTTGCTTTTGGTGCTAAAAGACCCTGACCTTTTTACGGAATGTGAACTGGCTCTTCCTCGAGTGAACAAGCAACTGTAGGTGATATCAGTTGTGTGCGAGCAACACTTTCAAGAACATTTCATTCAGCGCGATTTTACCCATGTGGTTAGCGGAGAGGTTGTTCTGAATCCAAGGGAGCGTCCATGGCTTACCAACGATGCAGTGCCATCAATTCTGCCAGATGCTCCCGCCTACCTCTCTGAAGTGATGCGCCCCTGAAAAAAAAAAAAAAGAAAACGAAGCATTTGTTTGGGACTGCGATCACAACAGGTGATTAAGACAGCAACCTGTTCTGAGAATGCAGAGAGATCCCAGGAAAGAGATGTTAATGAAGCCTGCGCAAATGGCGACGTGAACTTTCAGCTTTCTACACCTACGCTTGCTGAGATCGAAAGCCTGTCTGTTCTTCTTCAAGGCCGCTGGACCCGGCATTCAGTGGAATGTACAACGGCTCCCGCGTTTTCCAGTTGCGTGAAAAACAGAAATAGCATCACGCACACTACAGTAATCCTCCTGGAAGTGTGTGACCAAATGTGCGAGCAAATGTTTCTGTGCAACTGCTTCTGTGGTGGCGCAACAAATGCTAATTAAATTTGCTGAGGAAGTCAGCTCACTGCTTGTGGAAATAGACAAAATGTTGCCATGCCATGGCATAAAGCCATGCATAAATTGACTGTGGCGCGAATGCATTTTGTGGGAAGCCGACAGAAGAGAGGATACAGGGAAACGCCAAGCTACCAACTGTTTAATGACAGCGTCAGAACATACAGAAAAATGTTAACTTCCGCGCGTGCGCAGAGGGCCAAGGTATGACATGGAACTACATGGTCATGATAACATTTTTTCAAAAACGCACATTTCTACAGAATGCAATGTAACGGATGTGTCGCTAACACAATCAGACCTTTTCTTTTTAATAAAAAAAGCTTCCAACAACTCTCTCGAAGTTTTGTGCCACTTTTTCACAGAATCGACACTTGCTTAAAACGTGGCTCACTAAGACACGCCTTACAGTGCGAAGGAAGATGCGCATTGTCACACTTACCAATACTATTAGCATGCATAAATCCTGCCCTACTAAGCAATAGAACATAATAGCTGGATTTCTCGAAACTGAAACATTAGAAATCGCTAAATATCGCCTAAACACGTTTTCATGTACCATATAAAACAATTGCAGTATTGCTTTATGCGTGTGAAAAATGCACCTACGCCTTTAATGCAATGGTCTGGAGCGGCCGCGTTTACACCAGAAATGTTACCAATCAGCAAGCTAGAAAACTGACTTCAGCATTTCATGTTTTCTTACTAGGCGACAATAACAAATTTATCATTCTGGCTTTGCCTACATTGCTCAGAACAGTATTATAACGCATGCTTCAAATGTAAAATCCGAGGCAGCGATACTAGCAAACACGCTGCTCGTCTACACAGCGCAGCCGACGTTGCGCGCAGCTGAGCCGTTATACTGTCTGCAGCGCCACTTCTGCGTCATGATGCGGAGAAGTGGTGAACTATGCTCGGTCGGCACACGTACCCATCTAGCCACCATAGTTATGTGTAACACTAAGATAATGGTAGTAAAAGACGACCCTCGGTCGTCCAGGAATATCAGCGGTATCTCGAAGCGTAAGAGTAGTGCTCTAGCAAGAGCTCTGAACGAGTACAAGAGCCTGTACACCAGCACTTATGCTGTGTGTGCTGTATTTCTTCCTAGCCGACAGCCTTAGGTTGGATAGATAGATAATGGGGTTTTACGTGCCAAAACCACGATGTGATTGTGAGGCACGCCGTAGTGAGGGCGCCGGAATAATTTTGACCACCTGGGGTTCTTCAACGTGCACCCAAATCTAAGTAAATGGGTGTTTTCGCATTTCGCCTCCATCTAAATGCGGCCGCTGTGGCCGGGATTCGATCCCGTGACTTCGTACTTAGTATCCCAACACCATAGCCACTAAGCAACCGCGGCGGGTCTTAAGTTACATACAAGACACACTACTACATCTTTATATTCAGCATCTAGCTCGCTAGTATCAAATAGGAGCCCGTCAGCCATGCCAGAAGTAAACACTGCTGCTACGAAGAAATCCCAAGGGAACTAAATGTGCCATTCACTTGTGGAGCACGAGCCCAGAAATTCACGTCATTTTCAGGAGCTTCAGCTTATTGGTTGATTAGACTGGCACTTCGTTTGTGATAAGCTTTTATGTACTACTTGTGTTTTAGTTAAACTAGTTTTTAATCGCCTCTGAAAGCACTGTTCCACTTTGTCAGGTGGATTTATGGAAGAGGCACATGGATGAAAAATCCTCATGCCGAGGTTTCCTAATAATACGGTTCAAAACTCAAATATATGGTTGTTCGCTTTAGGGAACATGATGCAGAAGGGAAATGTCGGCAGTTCTATACAGGAGCCAAGAGCAGTCAAGTTTGTATTACAGAAATCCTACACCTATTATCACTTTCGAGATATCCATGCTTGAAATGTGCTACGAAACAAAGTGGCATTCTAGGTAATCGTTTTCTCAAAAGCTTCTCGAGCTCTTTTCTATCAATTGACAATTAGCCTAGGTACAACAGCAGTGCTTCTCAAAGAGCGCCATGTGAACTCCTCCCATGTTACCTAAAATCTGAAAATGCATGCTGGGTTTCTATACTCATTATTCCATCTATCTGAATTCCTGTGTCTAGGACGTTTATGGTCCCCTTGTATCCAATCTCTTCAACCATCCTTTTCTTGATAAAGAGTGCAAAAAAAGACGACTAAATACTATATAAGCAAAATACATTCATACATCTCACGCACACGCTTGGGGTTTGCAAGAACAAGAGAACGCTTGCCGGTCTGGTTTCGGTGAAGACGTGGGCTCCTGACTGTGTCTGGTGCTTCGCCAGCGACAGTACAACGTATTTTTATGAAAATATATTTGGTTTACTGATGTGATTTTAAGAATTTTCAATAAGGTAAACATGTTGCTAGATGCTTTAAATGTTTAGGGTCACGACATTAGGAGTTACGCTCGTGTTGAATACCATTTGTGTACAAAACACTCACTTTTATGTCATCGTTCTTGTTCACCAGGTATTTTGACGACATCTTCAACATTAGTGGACAGCCTGCCAAAGTACAAAAATACGGGGACTACTACAGCTATGAGCACTGCCCTCGTGCCAAGATGCTTAAGCGAGACCACGATAAGCTGACAGACATGGATTCAATTATGACCTACATGCGGTACGTAAACAACACCGCGTGATAACAGCCGATGTGAATACAATTCTTTTTTAGGACTGTCCTCGTCTTACATTTCATTAATGCACGCTGATTGTTGGCCTGTTGATTGTCGGCTGCCTTGAGATCAACGTATCATTCACTCTGGCGCGCCACAATCACAATCGAGTCCACGTGAAAAAAAATGTGACAGGATAATCTGCAGTCGGAAACTATTTATGTGAAAAGATGATTCATGATTCACGCTTTCATGCTGCCTGGTACTTGCTTGGGATTCCTAGGGCTTCCTGCCAAATCTGTAATGAAAGTTGTCTCTCAGCCGCTGACAACACTGTCTACCTTTGTTAAGGTGACCTAGGCAAAATGTTGTCAGGTGATTCGATCCTGTCTAACGAAATGCCTAGTATTTAATTCTCGTATTTAGTGTTTTCGACGGTAAGCTCGTACCTTACGTCCAAACGTTGTGCGAAAGATCGTGAGGCACAAGCTTCCTCGGTACGTCTACATTGATTCCGACATGAAATGAAGTGATATGATATGGATGTTAGGCCGAGTAAGCGGCATCATGGGAAGCGTATGCAAAAAGATTAAGATACAGTCAAGATTAGGTGAATGTTTACTGCGGGCTCCTGTGAAAATTTTATGTGTCGACGGGTAGGAGGCGAAGAGGTTTTTTGTGCATTTATAATTTGTTTTATTCGATATGGTTGCTTCTTTAGAGTAATGTTACAATACACAATATGATTATAGATGCTCAAATTCCCAGTGAGCCTTTACATTTGTAGTGGTACTCCAACTTCAGCTGCAATAAGAAGTTTGTGTGGATCTGATAAAGTTATAGCGAAAGAAATTAACACTGCAACTTTGTACAATTTGGCGCGACCTGAACTTCAGGAGGCATTCTTGTGCACTTAGGCGCGTAAGTACGACAAGAGCACAAAATGTCGAATAACCAATACCGCTAGAACGGAGGCACTATGTTGCTTTACTGCGCAAAAATATGCGTCCGGACCAACTTGCCCAAGATTCCATTTTTAAGGAATAAAATATTGAACGAATTAATTTCTTCATATTACAGCAGAAAAAAAGCAGAAAGGCGTATGGGCTGCGGAAGCTTTCTGCTCCAGCATCAATTCAGCACGCGGGCTGTATGAAGCACACAAATAACCACAGACATGCAAATAAAATAAAATTAACTCGTGTCACGATTCAGAATATTATTTTCGATAAAAAAACATGCCTATGAAAATGCGTAAATCCAGTAGAACACACTCCAGGTACATTTTGTACCATGTACAACTGTCTCTCGAAAAGAAAGAAAAAACAAAAAGCTGACAATATATATTGCGGTTCCAATCAGACAATGCCAATATCGTTGTCAATGAGAAAATATTTACATGAGCCATTCGAACCCTCCATAATTTCGTCATCATAACCATATAGGAGTTCCAGCAGTGAAAGTGCATGGTAAATGACAAGTTGTTTTCCTTAATTGGTTCCTGTTTTTGGCGTTCTCATATTAGGTCGTCGGAAGCTTTTGTGCGGTTTGCTGGGTACATTTAAATATACTGTGGTTTGTCTCATTTAATTTATTGCTTCAAATTGCTAGCGGTATAAGAAAGATGTTAAATACTTGCAGAGTTGTTTTTTTTTGTCACATGTGCTACCAAATAATCACCGTAGCTCTGAGAGTTGGCAAACAAGAGTCAATTTTGACAAAAAAAAACTAAGACGCTTTCCATTGCCGTGTATGCTGCAGATAGCGTGGCCGGAAGTACCCAGGACAGTGCGCGGAAAGATTTCATACGTAACTATTTCCAGCCTGTACACTAACATGCTAACTACGGTCAAGGCGAATTTAGCCGTACATTGCGACTTCTTGAGTAAAAGATCTGAGTCACGCCTTGATCCAGTACGGACAGCTAAATGGGGCGTATTTAGCGCCCTTTCTACCGAGTAATAACCAATAAACCAGATTTCCTTTTTATATTACCTGACAGTTAGGTCACTTGTATAGTTTATCGCTTTTGCCTCCTGTTGCATTGTCATACAAATAAAGGGATTTCATTTTTGTCATGATGCTAGTTTTGTTATAGGTCCTAATCGTTAACGCTATTTTTTCTGTATTGGCAGCCGTGTTATGCAGGCAAATACTGCACATGTATTGTCGTCAGTCACGACGTGATAGGACTAAAATATGTGACTTTCTTGCGACGTACACATTGGCAGCTCCTAGCACTGGCAGAGTGAATTGTTGCCAGTCGCGCCTCTTACCCCTTTTGCGATTTCAGCCGCTCGAAAGTAGGCAACCCTTATGCCAAGCCTGAAGAAAGCGGCAAAGAAGCAAGTTCCACGTGCTACACCTGAGTGCCTGTCATCATCATCACCTCATATGTGTCCACTGTAGAATAGAGGCCTCTCCCACAGATCTTCAACTGCCCCGGGCTTGTGTCAGCTGACACTATCTCAATCCTGAATTTTATAACCTCATCAGCACGCTTACCTCTATGCATTTCATGACTGCACTTGCTTTCTCGTAGTACCTTCTCTGTAACACTAATTGACCTTAATATTAATATTTGGTCGGCTTTGATTGTGTGTAATGCGATATTATTATAAGGATCGGCCTATCAATGCCTAATTGCACAACCTTAAGAATCAGCTCCCGGCGGTACAAAACCTCATTAAAATCCTTGCGGTGCCAGACATTGTGCGCTGATGTTAGACCCACCATTTTACAAGTATCCGTGATTCACCCAATTCGAGACAGTTGATGTCGACTACAACGCGCTAAATTCTTGTGAAGTTGTCCTATAACTTTTCGCTTTAAGACAGATAAGAAAAATGCGCTTGCGCAGTTAAGCATGCTTGTGAAGACATTGACTTAGCCGCTCCCTAAGATTGACGAACTGGAAAGTCTGCCTGCATGAGAGAACAGGTACGGTCGTTATGCAGCAACCATCTTTGACAAATTCGTTCACATTGTAACGAAAGCTTGGGAGCTGTGTTAGGTAACACAGTCATCATAGCAAAGCTGAGCTACTATACAACATGGTAAATCATAAACGCGTTTCGCACAAGCAGCAAGAGGAGTTACATATGTTACACATTCATCAATGTCACTGCACGCAAAGTACCTAGATGTTCTTCTTCAATCAAAAGATTTATTCGAGAGGCGAGCGTCATTGTTCATTAGCCTATTTGCTTGGTTTTCGTTGTCACAATTACGAACACGCTACGTTCATTCCCACCAATAAGCCTTATTTAGGTGTAGGAACTCGTGAAATAGTTCAGTTTGTGACACCAGGTTTATTTTTTGTTCCAATAATTGCCTAGAAATTCGTTAGGTTAAGCTTAACACGGTAATTGAAGGCCGATTTGAGCACTAGGTCTTGCATTCGCAAATCAGTTCCACCGACAAAGTTCTACGTTCGAACAATGCAAGATAAATTAGTGTTGTCTGATTATTTACGGCGGTGGACCAAAAGAACGCAAACCAGTACTTATGAAAAAATTTAAACTAGGTCAGTTGATTCCAGGAAACGCGCAAACATGGGTTCCGCACCTCGTTGAATCGTGCCGCTGAGCTACGCCGTCCCCCGTTCGCGATTTGACATTTTTTTAGCGGCTCCGTAATATACGCTGACGCCGTACATTTTGTTTTTCTTCCCCCAGCACTCGTCGGTGCTAATATGGAAGCGCTTGGAAAATGCTACCTATTGAACAGCTTGCGGTCATCATTCATTTACTGAGTGTCTCCTGAAAAAGGCCCACGGCTTTCTTGCAGATATAACGACTACAAGAATGACCCGCTATCCCGCTGCAACTGCACCCCACCGTACAATCCGGCCTATGCCATCGCCGCCCGCTATGACCTGCTCTGTCCACATGGAAAATACGGTCTCCCAGGAATGTACCGTCGTGGCATGGGCGGCATTGATGTCAAGGTATGTCGGCTATGCGTTCGCCATACCTAAGGACATTGCATACGCAGTAGCCTCGAAAACGATGCTACTTGAAAATGATGATAATAACAATTACAAAGTGTTTATCGATTACACTGCAAGGAAAACACGTCCAGCTAACAGTTACTCGTTTGCTTATTCGTCAATAGCTATAATGCGGTGGCCTCTGTACTGGTATTTTAATATCGCATTCTGTAGTAATCAATTTCCTTTCCCTGCTTTTGTTTTGTTTCCGTTCCAGGTTATTCACTCTCATGCCGCTCCGCCATCGTTCTCACTGAAATGAGACGCTTGGAGCGACGGATAATTAAAAAAAAGTATCTGGCTCAAAATATCGCACATGCCTACGTTCGCTCTCAGAGCGCGCAGCGCCCTTGAATAGAGTAATTATTTCATGAAAATGGTGAGCTCTTGTGCTTGCCGATGTGGAATACTACAGCCAATAGAATACAATCGGCGCCTCTCCCAAGCCTCGTTTGTTGGCAGTCATTGATGTCTCTTCGAGACAGGTGCCGAGCAATTTTGGTTAACTGTAAATCGTCTCGCGGAACAAGGGAGACCGCAAGCGTCCATAACATAGAGTGGTTTGTCTTGTCCCTTCGTGTTGTATCTCGATCCACGGTACCGATGACACTTTCGCAATTCAGTGCATGTTTGTTAAGGTTGCACAATAGCTCTGTACAACAATACAACTAACATGCATGGCGCTCCATGAATGTAAGTGGGTCGCTTACTAAATACTATTACTGAACACTGGCAATCCCAATGGATAAAGCGTATTACTTACATAAAATTATAACTGCACAATCTTAGCTTAGAACTTGCTTTAGTGTTGTGAAAAAAAGCGGACGGTGACGGCGTCCTAGCCTACTCGGCGGCTCTAGGATAGGACTGTACCGATAACCTCGTCCACGCCATCGCCAAGCAGAACAACAGCTCCTGGGGATGACGAGCGCCTTCTCATTCGTCAGCCGTTGCGTCCTGCCTGGCAACGCCGTCCACGCTTCCCTGCAGCGGGCGTTCGTGGAAATACCGACGTTTCGCGGCATTCAAGACGACGTCATACTTTGGGTTGGCAACATCAATGCCTTGGGTGATCGTCATGCCTGGCCAGACCTCATATGATGGCTGGTTGGAGCGAAACGACTTTGGGGTGCCGCCAAGGCATCGGACAACTCGCAGGCATGAAACAGGGGACGTGGCCTGAATGGAGTGCAGCTCTGATGGCTGCTGTCGGCCGGCTTCCTTATGCCTGTGGTGAGTCCAATCAGCCCAGTTCTTCGCACGATGCTCCGGAGAGCTACCACTTCGGTCCAGCGGCAGGTGTGCCTAGCAACACCTCGGAAGGGAGAGCCGCAGGCTGCGCCGCAGTAGACGCCGGCTTCAACCCAGATGGTGGGAAGCGAGGGTACCATTGCAAGGTACCATCGGAAGAGACCGCAAGGGACACGCAAGGGAGCAGATGCGCAAGCAACCATCGGCTTCAACGCTGACTACCCTTATACCACCTTCGAACAAGGGCGAATCAGCAGCAGTCGGTATTTCGTCGAGCTCAGCGTATTCGAGCACATCGGTAAGATTTGATCAGTCAGCGGCAACAGTGCAACCACGCACGCAACAGTTGAGCAGAGCAGCTGTGCATTGTACAGAATATCTTGCGATACGCGCACATCTGCGACGGGATAATCATCGGAGAAACCTGCGACCCGCGTGCAACAATCAGTGCGGCCCGCCAGAAAAGCTGGTTGTGCACTGGATGGCTGATCAACGACGACCGCACTCCCTGGACAAGTTTCTTCGATATTAAGGTAAGTGGTTACAAGTGCGCCGTATACTTGCAGCGTGGCCGAGTATGATGACGAAGTGAACGCGCTCGCAAGGCGAGCGCTGGGAGAGACGACGACGAGGCAGGGAATAGAACAGCCGGCCCAGTGAACGGGTGCTGCGTCTCTGTCTCCTTGAGTCCTTTACAATATATATATTGTGGGCGTTTATTACGCACGTCTTCTTCATCTGTATATTATCATCATCATCCTACGTTGCGCGATCCTCATCTTCAGTTATGTGTGATCATCATCATCGGGTGTGTGCTTTTGCTGGTTCGCTGCCGAGTACTCGGGCCGAATAAACGTCGTGCCAACAGAGACGCCATAAGTGGTGGAGGTGCTCTTCGATCCTCAGTCCTCTGCCCGCTCAGTCTACCCCCTGGAGCTACGTTCAGGCCGCCGCTTGGGCCTACTGTCCGCTAGCATGTCTGAGGACGCACCACCTTCCACTTCTACCGCTACCGTTCTGACACCACCAGCCACCCCTTACATCCTCAGCAGCCACCAGCGTGACCCCCATCTCTTCGCTGGTCTTCGTGAAGAAGATGTGGAGGACTGGCTCGACGACTACGAGCGAGTCAGTTCCGCTAATCATTGGGACGACCTTAACAAGCTCCGCCACGTCTCCTTCTACCTGACGGGTGTGGCGAAGACATGGTTCTTCAACCACGAGATCGACTTTACTGACTGGGCTGCCTTCAAGCAGCGGCTGCGCCAAGTATTTGGTACACCGGCCGTTCGTTCTACCATCGCAAAGAAAACCCTCGATACTCGCCAACAACAGCCAGGCGAGTCTTACACATCATACATAGAGGATGTTCTTGCGCTTTGCCGCCGTATGAGTTCATCTATGCCAGAGTCAGACAAAGTGCGCCACATTCTGAAAGGCATTAGATCAGTCGCCTTCAATGCCCTTGCCATTAAGAACCCGCTGACAATATATATATATATATATATATATATATATATATATATATATATTGTCAGCGGGTGGACGACCAGGCGAACAAGGTGAGAAGGTGGTTTTGTCCTGGCTCAAAACCGTTAAGTCAGATCCTCTACTTTCTCGTCTTCTCCGTGCGTTTTCTCCCCAAAACACTCAGTGGCATTAGTCTCCCCCCTTCTGACAGCATCGACTCGATGCCACACCGGCTGAAGAGCTACTGTGTGAACTACGGATTAAGCCGTACGACATGTACAATTTCGGGCCGAAGCTGTCGACACGAAGACACGGCGCCGTCCGGAAATACCTCGTACGTAACGTCACTGACACGTTTCAGAACCTTGTACGTTCCGAAATAGCCGCTTAAAAGTTTTTCCGACAAGCCGCGACGTCCATAGGGGTCCACACCCAGACTTGGTCGCCGGGGCGGTAGGCAACGTCTCGACGGCGGAGGTTGTAACGTCGTGCATCGGCACCTTGTTGGTAACTGGTGTTTACGCGAGCCAGTTGGCGGGCTTCTTCGGCATACTGAGTGTAGTGCTCGGCGTCTGGAGCAATGTCATCGGTTGGGTCGCAAGGAAGCATAGCGTCGAGCATGGTTTGCACGTTGCGTCCGTAAACAAGACGGAAAGGTGAAAATCGCGTTGTTTCCTGTATTGCCATATTGTAGGCAAACGTGATGTACGGAAGAATCTCGTCCCAAGTTTTATGCTGCACGTCCACATACATTGACAGCATGTCTGCAATGGTTTTGTTTAACCTCTTGGTCAGTCCATTCGTTTGTGGATGGTAGGCTGTTGTTTTCCGATGACTCGTGCAGCTCAGTCTGAAAATGTCCTCCATCATGCATGCTGTAAAGGATGTGCCCCTGTCCGTGATCACAGACGACGGGGCGCCATGCCGCAGAACGATGTGGTGTACAAAAAACATTGCGACTTCGGAAGCCGCGCCGTGGGTCAGTGCTTTTGTCTCGGCGTAACGAGTGAGGTAATCCGTTGCAATGATAATCCATTTGTTTCCAGCGGAGGACAAATGGAAAGGTCCTAGAAGGTCCATTCCCACGAGGTCGAACGGGGTCCTAGGTGGTGAAATTGGTTGGAGTAGGCCCGCAGGCTTCACAGGTGGTGTCTTGCGGCGCTGACACTCGCGGCAGCCTTTCACATAGCGGTGTACGCTAGACGAAAGTCGTGGCCAGTAGTACTGCTGGCGCACCCGCGCGAGAGTCCGCGAATAGCCCAAGTGTCCTGACGTGGGTTAGTCATGTCATGCAAAGAGGATGTTGTGACGCATGTCATTAGGCACAACAAGGAGAAAGGCTTTGTCACTGCCACAGGAATTTTTCTTATACAGGATGCCCCTTCTGAGAGAGAAGGTGGATAACTCGCGAGCAATATGCCGAGGAAGTTGAGATCCTCAGCCTTCCAGGTAGTCGATAACAGGCTGTAATTCTTTGTCTGCTCGCTGCCTGGACATGAAGTCAGCATCAGAAATGGCCCCGAGGAAACCATCGTTATCCTCAGAGCTCAGAGCAGGGTGTCCCACAGGTGCGCGGGAAAGCGCATCGGCGTCTTCGTGTTTGCGCCCGGTCCTGTAGACAATAGTGATGTGAGATTCCTGCAAGCGCAAACACCACCGAGCAAGACGGCCATACGGATCTCTGAGATTTGCCAGCCAGCACAGCGAGTGATGATCAGTCACCACTTTGAAGGGACGGCCGTAAAGGTAAGGCCGGAATTTTGTCGTTGCCTACACGACTGCCAGGCATTCTTTCTCTGAAGTAGAGTAGTTGGCCTCGGCTCGAGAGAGAGTACGACTGGCGTAAGGTATGATGTGCTCAACACGCCAATGCTTTTGTACAAGGACAGCCCCGAGTCCGACGTTGCTAGCATCTGTGTGGACCTCTGTATCTGCCTCCTCATCAGAATGGTGCTGTCTGCATGCGCTGTCGTAGCTCTGCGAAAGCTGTCTCTTGCTCTGTGGTCCAGGCAAAAGGTACATCGTCTCGGGTGAGTCGCGTGAGCGGTTCGGCTATCTTGGCAAAGTTGGCAGCAAATCGACGATAGTAAGCGCACAAGCCAAGGAAACGTCGCACTGCTCTGTCTGGTAGTACAGGAAAAGCGGCGACGGTTGCAGTTTTGTCCTGGTCGGGGCGAACTCCATCTCCACTCACGACATGTCCAAGGAACTTCAGCTCTTCATAGACGAAATGACATTCTTGAGGTTTCAGCGTGAGTGCAGCTGAGCGAGTCGCTTCCAGTGCCATTCTTAGGCGCTTCAGGTGTTCTTCGAAGGTGTCAGCGAGTACGACTACATCATCGAGGTGAACAAGGCAGCTTTGCCATTTCAAGCCCGCGAGAATGGTATCCATCATCCTCTGGAAAGTGGCTGGAGCAGAGCAGAGGCCGAAAGGAAGAACTCGGAATTCATAAAGGCCGTCAGGGGTTACACACGCGGTATTTTCTCGGTCTCGCTTATCAACCTCAATCTTCCAATAGCCACTTTTTAAATCAATGGATAAAAAGTACTTCGCGTGCCGCAACCTGTCGAGAGAGTCATCGACCCGAGGCAGCGGGTAAACGTCTTTTTTTGTGATGCTGTTTAGCTTCCTGTAATCAACGCAGAAGCGTAGTGTTCCATCCTTCTTATTCACCAGAAACACTGGCGATTACCATCGGCTGCTGGATGGTTGAATGACTCCTTCGTCGAGCATCTCCTTTACTTGCGTCTGAATCGCCTCGCGTTCTTTAGCTGAGAAACGATAGGGATGTTGTCGGATAGGGCGCGCATCATCCTCGGTAATTATTCGGTGCTTGGTGAGGGATGTTTGGCGGACTTTAGACGAAGAGGCGAAGCAAGACCGAAATTCCTTTAAAAGGTCGTGAAGTGCAGCTTTCCTCTCGTCCGTGAGCTTCGAATTGACGTCGATGCGGTCAAGAAAATTGTCATCACCATTAATTTCCTCGGATGCGAAGCACCCTGCGACGTCGGTGACAGGATCTGCATAGGCAACGGTAGTGCCGCGGAAAAGATTGTTCGTAGTTGAAATTTGAAGATGTTCGTAGTTGAAATTTGTGAGGAGTATTTTCGACCGCCCGTCACGAACATGAACCAGGCTTCGGGCAGCGCATACACCTTGAAGCAGCAATAGAGAGACGTTGCTTTCGGCGACCACGTCCTCGTCTCGGAGGCTCTAACACGGGACTTCTACTGGAACAGGCGCTCGTGGCGGCAATGTCACGCTGTCGTCAGCAACAGCGCAGCGCAGGTTTACAGCAGCTATCGGCGTCTTGCTCTGTCGCACGTAGTGTCCAGAAGGTCACGCTGCGCTCACGAAGATTTATAATTGCGCCGTACTCGCGAAGAAAGTCCATACCGAGGATGAGTTGACGCGAACACTCTTGGAGGACGAGGCAGGTGACTACAAACGTCGACGCAAGAATTTTTACTCTTGCAGTACAGTGGCCCAGCGGAATAACAACGTGACATCCAGCTGTGCGAATGCGCGTTCCATTCCAAGGGGTGATGACTTTCTTAAAAACGATTGCCAATTTCCCGCTAATATTTGAATAATCGGCACCCGTGTCCACCAATTCGCTGACCTGTAGGCCGCCTATCAGCACAGGTATGTCGAGCGAGACTCGGTCACCAAGTTCAGATGGGGTCACCAGCGATTCTTTGCCACTGCACTCGTACGAGGGTGTGAACGATGTGGTGTCTTCCTCAAGCATAGAACCTGCCGTTTTCAGTGAATCTGCGACATGACGTACAAGCGTTGATGAGAGGTCGTCCGCACTTTGAGTTTCAGCGACCTCGCCCCCGAAGGCCGCTGCCTTCAGTTTTCCCGACGAGGGCTTGGCGAGCGGCCCTGTGCCGTCGCCTCGAAACGTGGAAGAATGGGTGAGGGTCGCCTCGGAGATGGTGACCGCGATTGACGTCGTGTGAAAGGTACCCGTTGCTGGGCCAGATACTCATGAATTTCCCTTGGCCTCTGGCCAACCTGAGGACGAGGCGAGTTGATGGAGAAATCGCGCAGCCCAAGTTGTTAGATACGGACACTCGCGGTAGACGTGACCGGCCTCACCGCAATGGTAGCAGAGGGGTCGTCTGTCCGACGTGCGCCAGAGATCAGACTTCCGCGGGAGTGCACGGCGACCGTCGACGTCCAAGCCAGCGTGCGCAGCTTGAATTGCGCCTGGCAGCGTCGTCTGAATTGAGACTGCGGGGCGAGAAATAGGCATGGAGTTTCGCAAGCAGTCCGCATACGTACGGGGCTGAATATCTGCGAACATGGGGGCCGGTCCCGCATCAGTGGGCACCACGTTCGGCATCTGTGGGTATCGGTGGCTGTGCAGTGTTTGTTGAACCTCATCGCGGATAACACTGGCGACGGAACTAACCATTGGCTGTCTCACTCCGTACAGCTTCTCCATTTCCTCGCGGACGACAGAGCGCACAATTTCGCGAACCCATTCAGTGCTAGTGCTCCCGAAGGTGCCCAACAATGCGGGAGCTGACGTGGCATTCACCTGTCGGTCGAAGAGGGCAGACCGCTCATCAAGAACTTTCTCCATCGTCACAGCTTCAGTGAGGAACTCGGCCACACTTTTTGGAGGGCTTCGCACCAGACCAGCAAAAAGTTGCTCCTTCACAACACGCATCAGGTGGCGTAACTTTTTGTCCTCTGGCATAGCAGGATCCGCTCCTTTGAAAGGTCGAGTCATATCTTCGACGTACATGGTGACGGACTCATTCGGCATCTGAACGCGGGATTGTAGTTCATGCTCAGCGCGTTCGCGGCGGTCGGTGTTCCTGTAGCACTCCAGAAGGGGATGTCGGAGGATGTTAACACGTCTCCCCTATTTTGGAACCACGTGCGGGCGGCGTCCTTTATTTAAGCTGAAGTAGAAGCGCTGGAGTTTTGTGGTATCATCCCAACAGTTGGTCGCAGCGACGCGTTCAAACTCACTCATATAAATCTCAGTGAAAGGCAGGAGGCGGCAGCGGGTTCTGAAGGGTAAAATATGTCGGAGGAAGAGGCGTCGGAACTTCCGTGGTGATTTCAGAGGACGTGATAGCTGGCTGTCCTGGTGTCTCTGGTGGTAAGCCTCGTAGTCGCCGGCTTGCTCTGTGAACTGGGGTGTTCACGGGCGTAGGACTCGGGTTCCTGCTGCCGGACGGGGTCTTGTGCATGGGTTGCATTTTCGACGTCGTACCCAGCGCCTCCACCAGTTTTGTCACGTATATATATATATATATATATATATATATATAGGTCAGAGCGTCCAGGGAAAAGTCTACCGCTGAAGGAGGCCCTGCTTCGGATTTGACGGGAGAACGAGAGAGCGCATCTGCGTCAGAATGCTTGCGTCCGGATCGGTAAACGACGCGAATGTCGAATTCTTGAATACGAAGAGCCCATCGACCGAGACGACCAGAGGGATCTTTGAGGGAAGCCAGCCAGCAGAGGGCATGATGGTCGGTTACAACGTCGAAAGGCCTGCCGTACAAATAGGGGCGGAATTTTCCTAACGCCCATACAATCGCGAGGCACTCTTTTTCGGTGACCGAATAATTCGCTTCCGCCTTGGTGAGGGCGCGGCTTGCATAGGCCACAACATACTCAGGGAAGCCGGGCTTGCGTTGCGCGAGAACTGCCCCAAGACCGATACCACTGGCGTCAGTATGTATTTCGGTTGGCGCAGCAGGGTCATAATGGCGTAGCACGGGGGGCGAAGTAAGTAGGCGGCGCAGTGTCGCAAATGCGTCGTCGCAGGCCGGTGTCCAGTGGGAAAGGTCGCTGGGGCCGGCGAGGAGCTTCGTAAGCGGTGCGATGATGGAGGCGAAATTTCGGACGAAGCGACGAAAATAGGAGGCCAAGCCGACAAAGCTTCGAAGTTCTTTGAGGGTAGAAGGCTTCGGAAACTCGGCAACAGCACGTAGTTTTTCCGGGTCAGGGAGAATGCCATCTTTGGAGACGACGTGGCCGAGGATGGTTAGCCGGCGAGCCCCAAAGTGACATTTCTTCAGGTTGAGTTGAAGGCGTGCGTTTGTAAGGCAGCGGAGAATTGTGCGTAAACGAGAGAGATGTGTAGCGAAATCGGGAGAGAACACGACGACGTCATCCAGATAGCACAGACATATCTTCCATTTCAGACCGCGTAAAATGCCGTCCATCATCCGTTCGAATGTTGCGGGGGCATTACAAAGTCCGAAAGGCATCACGGTAAATTCATACAGGCCATCCGGTGTGACGAACGCCGTCTTCGGACGATCACACGCCGCCATAGGGACCTGCCAATATCCCGATCGCAAGTCGAGGGAAGAAACAAATTCGGCACCTTGAAGGCAATCGAGGGCGTCGTCTATTCGAGGAAGAGGATAGACGTCTTTGCGAGTAATCTTGTTGAGGCGTCGGTAGTCCACACAGAATCTAATAGAGCCATCTTTCTTTTTGACCAGTACAACAGGAGAGGACCAGGGGCTGCAAGAAGGCGTAATGACTCCGCGCTGAAGCATGTCGTCAACCTGCTCCGTAATGACACGACGTTCCGCAGGTGACACACGGTAGGGGCGCTGTCGCAAAGGAGCGTGAGGCCCAGTGTCAATCGTGTGAACAACCGCATTAGTTTGGCCTAGGGACGCTTGCGGTAAGTCAAACGAAGTGCGGAACTCATGTAGAAGGGCAAGAAGCTGCGTCCGTGCAGCCGGATCGAGGTCGCTGTCGATGGAACGGTGAAAAGATTCCGAAAGCACGGCGTCGGACGCAAGGTGAGGGGTCAGGGCGTTCAGCGGATGCTGAGTCTCAGGCACAGAGGGGTCAAGGGGTACGATAACAGCAGCGTCTACAGGCTGAACGTGGCCAAGCGTTTCATTTCGGTGCAAAGTCAGCGGGCCTGAATTGGGGTTGCAAACAAGTAGTCCGGTATTCTCCTGATGAAGCGCGAGGATGGCAAAAGGCAGGCGACGAAACAAGTCAGATGGCGTGAACAGAACGGTGGCGTCGGAAAGGGCGGCACAGGAAACGGGAACAATGACGGCACTCTTAGGTGGCAGGTCAATATCGGCGGTGACGACAAGCTTTCTATCCCCAGGACCGGCCACATGGGTGGAAGGCGTCTCGGGAAACACAGCGAACTCTACCTGAGCACGAGCACAGTCGATAACAGCGTGGTTACGGGACAAAAAATCCCACCCGAGGATCAGGTCATGGGAACATGAGGCCAGCACAAGGAACTCAACGCTGTAGATCACGTCTTGTATGAGCACCCTGGCCGTACATGTTGCAACGGGTTGAATATATTGTGCGCTCGCACTACGGAGAGAAAATCCTGAAGGTGGCGTCGTCACTTTACGGATAGAACGGCAAAACGTATGGCTCATTACAGAAATAGCGGCGCCGGTGTCCACAAGCGCAAGAGTTCGTACACCGTCAACAAACACTTCAATAACATTGGCGGGGGATAAGCGAGGACTTAGACAGGTTGACGACGGCGCAGCTCGTGCCTCAGAAGCTTCGGTAGTCAGTTTTCCGCCTCACCAGTGTTGTACCGACGACGCATAGGCGAAAGAGAACGGCGGCGCGGTGAGGGGGACCGACGAGCAGCAAAAGGTTGGGCATCGGAAGTGGGCTGGTGATCACGGGCACATGTTTCAGGCTCTCGTTCTGGCTGCGCGCGATAGGGAGGTCGGAAGGAGTAGTCTGGATATCTCGGCGTATTCGTGGTCGCCGCGAAGCGTCGGCGACAGAATCGCGCAACATGACCCGGAATTCCGCAAGCATAGCAGATCGGGCGGTTGTCTGCAGTGCGCCAAGGATTTGCGTACTGTGGCTGCGCCCCGAAAAGCACCGTCGCTGGTGGTCGAAGTGGTGGTTGAGGGGTTAGTACTGGTTGAGGACGTGGCTTCATGACGGCATCCGCATACGTCAGAGGCGCGGCAACAGGAGCCGGAGGAGCAGCAGACGGCACCACAAATGATAGCGGCGCGGTGACACCAGTCGGCTGAAAGGCAGACGGCAAAGCCTCGGTGACCTGCTCCTGTATCACTTCTCGGATGGTTGGAGTCAGCCTAGGCGTAGGCACTTGCGTGGTCGGGAAAAAATGAAAGCTGTCGAGCAACTTCCTCACGCACAAGCTCCTTAATCTGTGACAGGAGCGCCGTGTGGTCGCCGCCGATGGTCAACGCAGCGAGGGAATCGTCTGTTGACGTCTGCCGCCGAGCTAGGACGCGCTGCTTACGTAGTTCGTCGAAGCTCTGGCACAAGGTCACGAGTTCAGACACGGTGCGTGGGTCCTTGGCCAGCAACATCTGAAAGGCGTCGTCGTCTATGCCTTTCATGATGTGCTTTATCCTGTCTTGCTCAATCATAGAAGGATTCACGCGCTTGCACAAGTCAATGACGTCTTCAATATAGCTCGTGAAGTTCTCCCCCTGCTGCTGCGCACGTCCGCGTAGACGCTGTTCAGCGCGAAGCTTGCGCACTGCGGGGCGACCGAACACTTCCGCGAAGCTCGTCTTGAAAGCCGTCCAATTGGCGAAGTCTGACTCATGGTTACGAAACCAGAGGTTTGCGACGTGTGTTAGGTAGAACAGGACGCTGCGTAGTTTTGTAGCGTCGTCCCACTTGTTGTGCGCGCTCACCCTTTCAAACGACGTTAGCCAATCTTCTACGTCATAGTCATCGGTGCCGCTAAAGAAAGCGGGATCGCGCTGACGCAGCGCGCTTGACACGATGACCGATGGAGCTTGGGCCGCGTCTTGCTGGGTGGCGTCATCAGGCATTGTCGGAGCAGTGGTGGGCAACGTCCGGCTTCGGAGTTCCAGGTTTGAAGGGGGTACCCAGCACCTCCACCACTTTGATAAGGAGATTTACTGACGGCAAGCGGCAGGCGAAAAACCAGTTCAGTCGCCAGAAAGCAACGGTCTCAACGCCAAGAGCTCGTGATCTGCGCTCGCGCCCTACATCTATGAGAGCGTCCCACTACTGCTTGCTCCCTGTTCTTCTTCTTCACTACAATATATATATATATATATATATATATATATATATATATACCCATCCTCATAATCATTTGTCTGGTTGGTGCTCGTTGGCTGTCTCGCGCTGTGTTGAAATACAAGGGCTCTGCCTTCGCCCGGGCGTTGTCTTAGATATGGTGGAGCATGCGTTGTTTTCCCCGTCCTCGTGCTTTACTGGGCACCCCTGGAGCTCCGCTCTGGTCGACGGTTGCGCTGGCCAACACCAGTCCTGGCACAAACCGATGCATCCACTGCTGCCACCACAACGGCTCAGCCAGCTGGGCCTACTTTTTACGTCACCGCATCGCAACGCGGCCCTTAGGTATTTTCTGACCTTCGCGGGGAAGACGTGGAAGACTGGCTTGACCAGTACAACAGGGTGAGCGCTTGCAACCATTGGGACGGGGCACAGAAGCTCCTCAATGTTGGTTTTAACCTGAAGGAGGTCGCACGAGCATGGTTTTTCAACTATGAACGCTACTTCCTGGATTGGTCACCATTTACTGCGCAGCTGCGTCAGATATTTGGCACATCTGCTGGGCGCTTCTAAGTAGCGAAACCACGGAGTAAGATAAACAGGAGCGCCGACTCCGCCGCCGCGCAACGCATTCGCTCGGGACAAACCCTGCAACGCAAATTATACATCGCGTAGCGCCATCTGTCGAGGCGCGTGGAAAAGACTCAACAGCTTGCTTCCATGTGCGCATGCGCTGAGTGGCGAAGACCGGCGGCGACGGCGGTACCAATCTAGCCACCGTAACGGCGGCACAGAACGGGGAGCGCGGCACCCGCAGAGCATGTCGTCTGCTACAAACGTGGACCCTCGACCGTGTCAATTTGACAGCAATCGAACACAAGAAATATATGCGCACAAATAATAAAAGCTCAAATAAACACGCGATAGCGCTTTTATGCACGCATACGAAACATATTTAGATGTCTTTAGAGGAAACAGACGATAAATGATGCTGTACAAAAAGACACAACAGAAGTACTTGTTTTTAACTCCTCCACGTCTGCGCGGAAGCGAAGGTGTGAAATTTTCGTCTTCCTGGCTTTGTTTACCATGTCTGCAGTATGTTTATTCATGCCGGACGGAACAAGGTATCTTTATATTTGTGTGTCAAGAGAATGAGCAACAGGACAATATTTTGTTCCCGGCTGTAAATCTGGTTATGGCAAAGGACGCGAGAAAATTTCGCTCTTCGCTTCGCCATCTGATCTTCAACTACTGCACCAGTGGCGTCAAAAAATTCCTGAAAGTAAGCGGGCGCTTAAAGCAATGGACAAAATATGTGCGCGACACTTCGAGAAGCAGCTTATTTTTGATAGTTACTTCAGCAAAGACAAACGCGACGTCCTACTAGATGTAAACAAAGTGCCTACACTTCGAAGCGGAGCAGTTCCTTCAATTTGTTTAGGGAAGCCTGGCGTAGCTCAATGATGCTGAATGCCAGGAGGAACCAGAAGACGCCAATGCGGAAGGATGGGAGGAGCTCAATTTAAATTTTTCTACAACGACACACAGTGCAGGTGCCTTTTCTTCTCCAGAGACATACCGCAATGTAGAGAGAGAGAGAAGGGGAAAGAAAGTCAAGGAGGTTAGCCAGTGTAAATACCGGCTGGCTACTCTGTAAATTCTCAGCCTTGCCTTCGAGATGATTCCCCCAGTTATGCAGACACATAATCAGAGCTTCTCTTGTGAAATAATGAGCAGGAAACACTGGCAGGAATTCCTAATTATTGTGTTTAATGAGAATGTGGTGATTCTGCTCGTAAGAGAACCGGGCGACACGAAAAGCACCGCGAGAAACAAAGAAGCAAGCCAAGCATCTTAGCACTTGATGCGTGCTCAGATAAGAAAGAGTGATAAACGTCATCTTTTCCATAAAAACTTCTTTTCGTTGTCATCTGTCATTGCTTGAGACCACCCGAACTGCCGTTATATCGCCTTACCATTTGCCATAGCTCGATTTTCCGTCTTAGTTTCCATCATTTGTTTATTTTCTGTTCTTGTGCCTTGTAAAGTTCCGTGTAGGCAACCTGACAAATGCCCTGCATTTGGCCTGTATAAAATAAATTAAATAAAATGATGCATGACTTGTTTTTCCTGCTAACGTCACTTCGTGAACCGCCCGAGCTATGCGTGCTACAGGCGTCAGGGCGTGCGCGGAGCAGCTGATAAGCAGGTGCCGCGAGAGAGCCCCCGCGCCTTTGCTCCTCTCCGCTGCAGAGTTTTTCTTCATTCGTAGCGCCGTCTGGCGAACACGGTGTGAAGCTGGAGCCGGCGTTTCAGAATGTATCCCTTACAGACGAGCGGAGTCGGCGCTCCTGTTTTATCTTACTCCGTGAGCGAAGCAGAAGATCGCTACCCGCATCCAGGGAGCCGAGGAATCTTATACCTCTTAGATTGAAGACGTTCTGGCTCTTTGCTGTCACGCTCAGAGTGACATGTCCGAAGTGCAACATATCCGCCATATCCTGAAGGGCATCAACTCCGTTGCCTTTAACGCTCTTGTAATTCGGAGCTCCGCTTCAGTTAGTGACATCATCACGTCATGCCAACGCTTTGCCACGATCGGCTCCTTTCGTCTTCCACGCGCCTCCTACGACGTTCACTTAACCAGCAACGGCAAATTGCGAGCGCTCATCTGCATCATTGTGTGAGAGGAGCGTCATGGCCATGCTCCGGCAAACACCGCTAATGCGTCTTTGCGCGCTGCTCCTCCCAATTTGCGCGAGATCAATAAAGACGAACCGGCGTCCATGACGAGTGTCACACATGCTCGGTGCCCTGCGCCTGTTTGTGCGCCTTCTTACGCCGATATTGCTTCTTAGGCCCCCGTACAACCATATGACTCTACGTGGCGCCCTTCCCGCCCAGTATGTTTCTACTGTGGCATACGTGGTAATATATCTCGTTTCTGCCGCCGCCGGCACCAGCAAGATGAACGACGTAGATATTCCGCCTTTGAGATAGACTATGTGGCCAGATCTGACGCCTACGTTCCAGGAGCCTGTAAATCGCGTCACGTCGCTTGCCCTCACCTCCGTTGTCCCAAGGCAGCTCCCAGTCTTGGCACGGGACATGTCTTTGCTTTGGCGCGTAAAAGCCCATGATTTTATTTCATTTCATTAGTGAGCATGATAGAACGCGGCAAATGCAACTAATGTGCAAAACATACCACTTTTGAGCGAAATAGTGCCATTTTTCTGCGCAAGCGCTTTGTGCGCGGAGGCCAAAATTACTAGAATTATAAGGGAAATGCAAACTTTGTTTTTAATTACACGGCGTGACTGAGTAGCGAGATTGTATCCCTCACTAAGACAGCTGTTGTTATGTATACATTAGTTGTATGGCGATGTAACACTCCTTAACCTCCTAATGTTGGCATTTATAACATAACACGATAAAAATTTGCCAAGTTAGTTGAGGGGTGGCGCTACGTTAGCACGCAGTCAGAGCGCGAGCGAACGATTGTAAGTCCAGCGATTCTAGCTGGAGCCTTGCACCCGACGAAGGCTACTTTCCAAGCTGACGTCAACAGAGCGCCGTTGGCATCGGTCGCGCGCGAGGCCAATAGGTCCCTTAGCAGCGATGGTTTTAAATTCGGAGTGTCAAAAGTGGAAGAAAGTGCATATATACAGACAGAGAGAGAGAGATCCAGGCTTTAAATATCTATATACCGATACACTGCTCCGCACAGCATCGAGGCAGAGGAGCACGAGCTTGGGGCGGAAGAAGACGACGCTTCGGTGGCTGACTCATTGTGTCAATCTGTTCAATCATGCACATATTGTAAATACATTTTCCCCTCTTGCTTCTTCCCTCCGTAACATATTTGGTGGAGGTGCGGGGTACTACTGTGCACGACGGAGCTCCGCAGCGGATGCAGACTGGCCACTAACAACATGACCACCGTTGGAGCCGGTGCTGGGACAGCCGCCATGCCGACAGTAGAAATCGCTACCCCAGCGCCGACAGTCATCTTGTTCCAGCCCCACGACCCAAGCACCTTTTCTGGGACCGACAATCTTGACGTCGATGAGGGGCTCCACATGTACGAACTTGTCAGCGCCCATAACAGGTGGGATCTAATTGTTATGGTGGCGAACATAATTTTCTACCAACAAGGCTTGGCATGGGTCTGGTTTCGAAACCACGACGAAGAATTGACTAGCTAGGAGCTATGCAAGCAAAAGCTTTGCATGTTATTCGGCAAGCCTGTTCGCCATCAGTGAGCTGCGCAAAAGGAACTTGGGTCTCGCGTCCAGACGTCAACCGAATCATACTTGACGTACATCCAGGATGTTCTCACTCTTTGCCGTCAGGCTGACGAGTGGATGTCAGAAAAAGACAAAGTAGACCATAACTGAAGGCATAGCGGATGACGCTTTTAATCTTCTGGTATACAAGAATTTTTCCACCGTCGTCGACGTCATTAATGAATGTCGACGCTTCGAAGAAGCAAAAAGTCGTCGCATCACACACCAGTTCACGCGTCTTCCAAATACAGCTGCCACGTCGTCGTGCGAGGATCTTCACTCTCCGCATCAGCCGCCAACGTCTGAGAGCCTCGTCCGCGTTGTTCGGCGACAAATCGAAGCCGTGACACCGGTTGGCTTCCAGACCTATGCTACCGATTCTCGATCGACAACCCTCGTGCAGTCTGTCGTACACTAAGAGTTTGCGAACCTTGGCATTATCTGTCGGTTCCGTCAACCGATCGGATACCTATGCCGTTCCTACGATCCCTTCTTCGCGATGTCAGTACCCCCCTCGGCCTTTTCGCAACCCAGCGGAATGGCGAACATCCGATGACAGGCCGATTTGCTTCAACTGCCGACGCGTTCGTCACATTTCCTGTCACTTCCGCAATACCTGGACGTCATCACAATATCAGTCTGCGTCCGCACCTTACCGCCGCTCACCAGGTACTCGTCCACCACCGGAAGGTTCCACAGAGCCATACTACTCTACTCAGGCGTCCGCATCTACACGGAAGACTCGTTCACCCTCACCCCGACATCCCCTGGGGAACCTGTCAAACTGCTCCGCACAGCATCGAAGAAGAGGAGCACGAGCTTCGGGCTAAAGAAGACGACGCTTCGGTGACTGACTGATTGTTTCAATCCTGTCGATCGTGTGCATACCGTAAATACATTTTCCTGTCTTACTTCTTCCCTCAGTCACAATTTATATATATATATATACATATATATAAATTGTGACTGAGGGAAGAAGCAATACAGGAATATGCATTTACAGTATGTACACGATTAACAGGATTGAAACAATCAGTCAGTCACCGAAGTGTCGTCTTCTGGTATATATATATATATATATATATATATATATATATATATATATATGTATATATATATATATATAGAGAGAGAGAGAGAGAGCGCATCTGATGGTGCTCTGCTGCGGACCGCGGTCAGCGAAGTGCACCTGTCGGGGACAAGCAAGGCGTGTGTCGATTGATCTTGTGCGCAACTTTTAAATGTGGTGAACGCGGTTTAAATCATGGATCCGGGGCTTCAAAGAGGTGGGACGCAATGCTATTGCATTTCTCTCGCATTTACCGCTAAATCAACACACATTTTTGTTTTCAAGAATGATTGGATTCCAGCATAATATTACACATATTTTTATTACTTCTTGAGCCAGCTGTGAAGGACAGAACGGTGCGATATTTTGGTAAAACTTTGTGCTGTACACCTGCGCGGACAATGAATACAGTAAGAATTGTTTTGCATTCGAAGGATCCGAGAAGAACTTGAGTCCGTGTGGATGTGTCGTCACCATGCGTTTGTGGGCGCCACATGTCTGAGTTTCATCGCCGGTGGCTCTGCCAATTTGCAAGCCTAAGCGAGCCCTTCTGTACCTGCCGCGCATATGTTCGCGTTCACTCGCTTTGCTTTTTTGCGTGAGGGCGTGTGCTTTTGGTGGATATTTTATTGTGAGAAGCCTTGTCAGGTATTCTGTATGACACCTAAAGGCTTGTACTTCCTCTTCGCTGCGCAACACATTGATTTGTAAGCGTCATTTCGTAATTTTGTCGATAGAACCCTGTCGCGATATGTGGCTGTGTTCATACTCATTCGTTTCGTGCACTGTCTGCTGCACCGAACAAAATGCTTGAGTACTTCAGTGCACGGTTTCCTTGAATTCGCACCTGCTGAGTGGTTGCAGGCTCTGAGACAACGAATGAATTCCTCTCTCTTCTGGCTTCACCACTGGAGCCAACTTTTGTATGTTTGAAGAAGTGAAAATTTTTAAGTGCTGCGGGGCAAGTGTTTACAAACAGCGGTTAACACCCACTCAATAAAATTCGCGTAAGTCGACAGAAGCTGGATTTTCATACCGAAACAATGATGTCCTGATAACATCCAAAACTAAGCAATACAGGCCTCATAACGCGTCAGAGGAAATGCGAAGGCGTCATTGGCATTTTGTGCAAATGAATTTTTATTTCCATTTCATGTCATCGTGACAGAATTATTGGACGTATAACCAGCGCCGTGCTTTTCTTCTGATTTGCTCCTAGCACCAACGTGCCCAGCATTCTCTCCTGAAACGTGTCTCGTCAGCTTCACTGCTACATCTTTCAGTTCTAGATATGTTGAACAAATAATGTGAATGCCAGTGGCTAGACTTTGTGTATATAAACCCGTGTACTAAACGGTTAGTGTGTTTTTCACTACATTTGAGCCTCCATGCCAGCTTTTCGCGGCGCCAGCCCGCAGTATAACAAGTAGGTAAGCGGATTCGCTTTGAACTTATCTCTTTTGTTTGTGCAGGTTACAAACCGAGAGCTTTCGTCCTCATTAGAGTACGTTGCAGTAAGTGGACCAACGTGGGGAGACGTGCCGACGTTCCAGTGGAGCACAAGCGGACTCCCGGATAGCCACGTTGGCCATCCTGATAGATGGCAGTTCGAACCGGTTCACCACAAGTGGCAAACGTTGAGGGAGAGCCCGAGCAAAGCGCCTTTGAATAACTGAGCGGCTGAGCCCAACTGAGTCAGATTGATGTGGTCCTGCGACGACCTTTAAACTCGAGAGCTTGAAATCTGTATTCTATATAAAAACGCCGACACAAAATTATTTGTGTCACTTGCGCGTAATGCAATGCTGACCTGTTGTCTATGCTTCGCACTGTTGCTGAAACCATGGTGTAAGAAGAACAGGTGATCTGACGACGCGGGGACCGCTGGTGGGAAACGCGTCTCACTAATGGCAGTGTTTCACGTCTGCACCGCTGCACGGCAGCACACGTTAGGAGGCTGAAAAAGCGTGAACTTCGAACGTGTAAGTAATTATAACTGTATGTAAAGCGCATTGAAAACAATTAAAACTAATTTGTTTACTGTTTCTGTCTGCCACTATTATAATTGAAATCCCTCAGGAACCGAAACAGACGATAATGTCTCCGACATTGCGGTCGCGTCGCTCGATCTAGCAGACAGCGTTTGACAATGCCTGGAAGCAGTCGCGGAAAAGCGGTGCAGGCAGACGATAAGTTACCTTTTTTATTATTTTGCAACGTTTGCTTTACCGTTGAGCAATCAGTCATCCTTGTTCTCGGTAAGCGCTTAATAAAGTGTTCCCGTGGTATAAATAATGGAAAAGGACGAATACATTGAATCGCAAGAAAGTAAAGAAGAGAGATTTGCCGTTTGAGCTGCGACGTTGCCTAGCGGAGACGGATCGAGCCGGACTATGGGCAAGAAGTGTTTCGTTCCAAACGGAGTGGATATGACTCGTGCAAAGACAAAGTATGTATGTTTAGTATGTTTAGTGTCCCTAAATAGACGAGTCGACTGCAAGCATGGCGGGACGCCATACAACGTACGTGAAGGCCGAGTCCTGCGCCCAGGGGACTACGTGTGCGAAAAGCACTTCGACTCCATGTACGTGTCAAAAACGTGGACGGAAGTGCACAACAGAATTGGTTTAGCCAGCCCGACGCGAAGAGCTTCTATAGCTATAGATGCTGTGCCGAATCGTTTTCGGGCTACTTCACACTTCACTTTCAAAGAACTGTGTTTCGTGACAACTGACGCTTGCGAAGCGCTTCCGAAAGAAATAGCAATAGGCAGAAAGCACAAGTCAAAAGGGAGAAACAGAAAGCAAAATGTAGTGAATCACGAGTTACTGGAGCTAGCAACTGACGTGCCCACAGAAGACGGCCAGAACCAGAATAGCGCAGCCTACACAGAACAGACTCCAGCTGACGGCGAGCGCAAATCAAAACCCGAAGGCAGTGAACTACAAGAACCGCAGGCAAAAGTATATGTAATGCAAGAGACAACAGCTCAAGAGACTTCTCGTGTGGACAACGAAACCTTCGCCATGGCAGCTCAGCAGTCTACGAGACCTCACAAAATTCAAGACTTGAGTGCAGCGTCGCATTACAGTAACACCGACAGCATCAACTTCAACACGCTCTCTGAAAATGTCTGTCTCGTCACGCTGCCCACAATATTCTGGTCATGCAATAGGGTCGCCATGGCGGTTGTGGGAAGCTTAGTTTTTCTTCACCTTGAAAAAGCCTCAAACGGAAGTTCCTGTGAGCCCACCGAGCCTGCTTTGATGTTTATGAATACGTACCTTGAACGTCAAACGTCAAAACACTTTTTTGACTTGGTCAGTGACCGTAATTTTCATTAACCTAACATGCTACCTGACCAGACGAGCTTTCGTCGAACTCTTAACTACGTACCTTGAAGTCGATGACCAGATGAATGCCCGTGTCATTATTATGGGGAAATCTATACCTCCAAAAAAACTTGGGATTATGAGTAAGCTGTCAACGCTGGGTGATTTGAACAGTGGCTTGTGCCGAGTCGACAAAGTCAGTGTGTGCAAAGGTGACTCTGAGAGACGTCGTTTCCCTGATGTACACCCAAAGAACGCCTAAGTCGATGTATCCGGCCACTGGAGGCACAGAGAATGTTCCATGCGGATAGAATCCAATCAGAAAACTTGCAGCCGCTGTGAGAGGTTACCAGATACATTTCATGTTCACCACAACAGTCTTATTCGGAAGAAACAAGAGCGCTGGCCGTACCAGCGATTTCGTATACCATCTAGCCGTCAGCAAATAGCAGCCTTAAGAAAGGCAAGATATGCGGTGGTGAAGTCAAAGAGCCGACTGATCAATCGAACAAAAAGAGTGAAAGAGGAATTAATGAAAAAACGCAATAAAGTCAGCGTAATGTCTGAACCAACAGTGGAAGAAAAACTTAACAAAGCTGACTTACCTGCAGCTGAGCCAGTGCTCATAGAAGTGGCTAGAGCCACCACTAAAAGGAACGGTGGTACACTGAATCATGGCTTATAATGTGCTTGCTTCTCCACATACGCAGTTCGGCCAGCTACAAGTTCTTGCGAGAGAACGGCATTCTGCCCCTTCCAAGCGTTTCTACAGCTAGGAAGTAAATGACCTTGATTCAAGTGGACTGCGGATTTGACAAGAGATTATTCGCTGCATTTAAAAAAAAGAAGGCCACAAAGGATTCATACCAGTGTCATGGTATTCTTGTTGTCGACGAAATTCAGGTGCAGCAAGAGATGACTGTTCATTCAAAAACAATGACGTACTCTGGGTTCACTGACTTCGGCGAATATTTGCCATGCAAAGAACAACTTGCAGACCATGGACTTGTTTTTATGTTCCGTTCTTTTGGGGGGACACACTCTCAGCCGGTCGCCGTTTTCACCAGCAAAGGCCCAACAAAAGGAACTGACCATGAAATCTGACCATCTGGTCATGAAAGCTGTAATACTGTTAGAGCGGGCAGGAGCATTCGTTGATGCTTTGGTCTGCGACGGCTCTGCTACTAACCGCAGGATGTGGAAAGAGTACTCAGTGAGCGGCAATTTGGAAAATTCCATTAATTATTTTATTCACCCTCTTGATGATAATCGCAAGGTGTTCATCTTTGCAGATGCCCCAAACTTGATCAAATGCCTTAGAAACCGGCTACACATGCAAAAAACTCTTCAAACTGCTGAAGACCACATTTTCTAGGCTCACTATGACAAGTTACGATTTGATACCGAAAAAAGGAGGGTGAAACTGGCGACACAGATATTTAGGAGATGTGTGGCTGATGGCCTACAGTACTATTCTAAACGAGGGATTTTTGTACTGGAAAATATCCAAGGAACAGTCAAGTTTACCATTAGGTTCAATGATCTGTTTGACGCGTTAAACCGGCGTTTTACCGCACAAGGCATAAGACGAGACAGCACAGACTTTGAAGTCTCAAAGTATTTCTTGACATGGCTCGATTCTTGAAAAACGCAAGTGACTGCAGGAAGAATCTCCAAAGAACGCTTTTTAACGGTGTAAACTGCTGAGAGACTTAGAGGGACATTTATGTCAACAATAGAGTTAACAACCCACTTACTCGAAGTCTGCGACTTCAAGTATGTGCTGACATCTCCCTTCAACCAGGGCGTTTTGGAACGCTTTCTTGGAAGTATTCGCCAAGCCCGGGGGTCAGAACGAGCATCCTTTTATACCAACTTTTCTCTACTTGTATATCATGCTTTCTTTTTGCAGCCTGGTAAAGGCCCCAAAACTTGGCAACTGCAGCATTGCAGATGGCTGCGACAGTCGTCTCCTCATTCTGTCGGATCTCACAACAGCCTTCCGATCCAATGACGGAGAGTCAAAGCTAGAAAATCTCAAGAAAAATCTTGACAAGCGCGTAGACGATGAAGTGGAATGCGAGACCCCTTTGTCAATGTTTACTCTATGCCAGAAGCAGGGGACTGTGCAGTGTATTACATAACAGGCTACGTGTGCCGCAAGCTCTTGAACACACCATGCGAACAATGCACCCGTGGACTGGCCGTCTCACTTGTAAAGTCAGACCGCCCTGAAGCTTCTCGTGTTAACTTGAAAACTAAAGGCAAGCTGGTTAATCCTGCCATTCACATCTTTCGGATGCTGCAATGAGCAGAGAGTGTCTTTTAGAAGAACGCTCCAAAACGTTCTGCATACTGCCTTACGATAGATGAATTGCTGGAGCAGCACAACTTTTCTTTTCCATGTCCTCTGCTCAAGGTCGACGTTGTTGCACATGTTTCGCACTACTATGTTTCCATGAGGATGAGACAGTATGTCAAACAAAAACGATCCAATAGCAGCAAGCCGAGCAATTTAAGAAAGCTGGCTAAACTCATCTTTTATTTATTTATTTATTTATTATTTATTTATTTATTTATTTATTATTTATTTATTTATTTATTTATTTATACTGCAATCCCAGGGAGGTATTTTCGCAGGGTAGGCGTACAGATACAAGCACGGATCAGATATTTACAAACAAAACCAGAAACAACAAAGGCCGCAAATGATTAGTAAACAAACAAAATGGATCAGCATTGAAGACAACAAAAAAGTTCAATAATGGCAGTGCAACATAGGGGTACAGCAAGGTTCATGGCATATATTAATTATTGAGGAACACATATATATTGAGTGATTATATTATCACAAAATGTAGGGGCATAAAGTCAATAACAATAAGAAATTAGCAACTATATGGGCTGCAGGGAATGAATACATCAGAAAATAAATGTTAATGTACACTGAGGCTGCTGGTGAATGAGGTCAGAGATTTCTGTAGTACTTGATCGTTAGTAAGCCGATTCCATTCCGTTACTGTTCTTGGAAAAAATAAATATTTAAAGCAGTAATTACGCTGACGAAAAGGGGTGATTGTAAGATTATGATAATTTCCATCATTTAAACCCAGCTGTGAATAATGTCACAGGGTATGTGTATTCTGCATCGATGGACTTCCTTTCTGTTGGTTTGCAAGTTGCTTCCATTTGTTTTTCTGTTGCCTCGTAATTTTGAATAAGAAAAAAAGCTAGAAAAACGCTCAGCGTCTTCTATCATGAACATTTTATTAAGGAACATGCGCATACTGATTCCATGGGACGATATATACGCATGGAAGGTGCCGCATGGTTCATAAGAAACAAACAGCCTTTATATTGGTACTTTATGGACTCAGTGCTATGCACGGAGCCTGTATGTGAAACGGGCCAACGTAATTTTCCTTTGAGTCTACAGAACAATGATAGCACAGTTCACCGCATTACGCGAAGGCGCTTTTATATACACTCAGGAGGACATAGTACGCGATGCTCCCTTCTTTCTTTCTGTGGTTTTACTAGCCAAAACCAGTTCTGATTAGGAGGCACGCCGTAGTGGATGGCTCCACTACGGCGTGCTTACGAAATCAGGCAAGCAATCCAAGTTCCTGAACGCTTCGGGGCACCACAGCCGCAGGAGCAAGTTAGGATGACTTATGCGGAAGCCGTACGACGTCCGTCGCTGTATAATACATCAAACGTCGTGCGCACCACGGAACAGACAGAAGTCGGGTTCAGCCGTCGTAATACGCCGTTTATCAACGAGTCCAGGCCAAGAAAGAGTGATGTCTGGCGCGCTCCTGACCACAGTCCGCTGCTGTTTTCATTGCGGCGAAGCCGGCCATATCTACATGTAGGACGTGTCCCTACCGACGCGTGGATCTCCGTGGGTTCTCTCCGAATGCGCCGCGTCCACGACCTGGTGAGCGTCCGGTGGAAATCGAGAGCTTCCTGGCGAGTCGTCCCAATTTATTCTAACAGCTAAGGCACGAGCCTCGCTCGTCGTCACCGGCTCCTTCACGATACCGGTCGCCAAGTCCTGCCTTCCGCCGAGACGCCCCTAAGCGCCGTTCGCCCAGCCCTGCAAACCGGGAAAATTGAGTTCAGCGACCTCCGGAGGTGAGGCCGCTGACGCCGAATGTACCGAATATCCTCCATTACGACGCAAACGACGACAGCGACGACAACAGACCGACGTTAAAACGCACTCAGGTGATCCAAGACACGTCGTAACATCGGATATACCAGTCAGCATAGACGACGAAGAAGTCACAGCTTTAGTCGACACTGGCGCCGACACCTCTGTTATGAGCCGAGAACTTGCCGCTAAACTGAAAAAAAGTTTACACGCAGTGGACTGGGTCGCAGGTCTGTACTGCCGGAGGACACCTCTTAAAGCCCGTGGGCAGGTGTACAGTACGAGTAAATATTCGCGGCTTTACGTACGTCGGATATTTCATTATCCTGCCGAGTTGTTCGAGAGAGTTGATCCTTGGGATGGACTTCCTGCAGGCTAATGGAGCCATCATTAATTTGCAAGAGTCGCGGGTAACGTTTTCGACGGCGCAAGCCATAGCAAGCAACAAGTACGACAGTCATGACAACGCCTTGCGCATCGTCGACGACGTCACGTTAACGCCGAGGAGCAGCGTATTAACCCTTGTAACCTGTGACGCGTTCGACGACAGTGAGGGCATTGCCGAGGCAAACATTCCGCTGCTGCTCGAACGGTACATCTGCATAGCTCGAGGCCTTGTTCAGTTGCAGAGCAAACGGTCACTAGTTCTTCTAACGAACTTCAGCAATGAGTTTCAGCACATCCCTCAAGGCACGACTGTCGCCTTCCTCAACCAAATTGCGGACTTCTCCGACGTCGGCACTTTAGAGGCGACTTCACCGGACGTGACAGATGCTACCACGCTTGGCAGCCGCATTCACATTAATGCCGGTATGTCGGAATAACAGAATTAGGCAACGACTATTAGGCCTCGTGAGCGAATTATCTAGCTGCTTCTCTACAGAATCTAAAGTTCAGCGCACCTCCGTTTCCAAACAGCGTATTTTCACAGAGGAATCGGCGCGCCCAGTTCGTCAGCATCCATATCGCGTGTCGCCAATGGAAAGAGAGGCGATCAAATGCCAGGTTAAAGAAATGCTGGACGATGACGTGATTCAGCCTTCGACAAGCCCATGGGCGTCCCTCGTCGTTCTGGTAAAAAAGAAGGGCAATACACTACGCTTCTGTGTCGACAACAGACGGCTTAACAAAGTCACCAAGCGCAATGTTTACCCTCTGCCAAGGATTGACGACGCCTTGTACCGTCTACGTCATGCACAGTTCTTTACCTCGTTAGATCTTAAGTCAGGGTACCGGCAGATCGAAGTCGACGAGCGCGACTGCGAGAAAACTGCATTCGTGACACCTGACGGGCTATACGAATTTAAGGTCCTCCCATTCGGTCTGTGTTCCGCTTCCGCCACATTCCAGCGAATGATGGACACTGTACTCGCTGAACTGAAGTGGCAGACATGCCTCGTCTACCTGGACGACGTCGTTGTGTTTTCAAGCACGTTCGATGAACACCTGGCTCAGCTGAAGAGCGTTCTTGATGCTATCCGCAAGGCAAACCTCACCATCAAGCCTGAAAAATGCCACTTAGGTTTTCAGGAACTCAAGTTTCTGGGACACGTGGTCAGCCCCCAGGGCGTTCGGCCAGACCCTGAGAAGATGGCTGCTGTTGCTGAGTACCCTCGTCCTACAGATAAGAAGGCTGTTCAGAGGTTTTTAGGACTCTTCACCTACTACCGTCGTTTCGTTGAAAGTTTCTCCAAAATAGCTGAGCCTTTGACGAGATTAACACACTACGATGTGCCCTTTCTGTGGACGGAAGAACAAGAACACGCTTTCACAAAATTACGCAAACGACTGCAAAAAGCTCCGGTGCTCGCGCATTTTGACGATGATGCTGAAACTGAAATCCTCACGGACGCGAGCAATATTGGTCTCGGAGCCGTTCTTGTTCAGTGGCAAGACGGTACGGAACGTGTAATCGCTTACGCGAGCCGTAGTCCCACAAAGGCAGAGGCTAACTACTCGACCACTGAAAAGGAGTGTTTAGCAGTCGTTTGGGCCATCAGTAAATTTCGACCCTACCTGTATGGCCGGCCATTTCGAGTGGTCAGCGACCACCATTCACTTTGTTGGCTTGCCAATCTCAGGGATCCATCAGGCCGCCTCGCTCGTTGGAGTCTCCGCCTACAGGAGTATGACATAACTGTCGTCTACTGATCTGGACGAAAGCTCAGCGACGCTAACTGCCTGTCACGTGCTCCGATTCCACTGACATCATCAGATTTGGAGCAAGATTTGCCGTTTCTTGGTGTCGTTGACACGGTGCGGATGGCTGACCTACAACGTGCGGACACAGACCTGCTTGCTCTTATCCAGTATCTTCAAGGAGCTGATGTTGTTATCCCACGACCGCTGTCACGAGGACTGACATCGTATTGCCTGCGGAACAATGTCCTTTACAAGAAAAACTTTGAAACCAGTCAGGAAACGTTCCTTCTCGTTGTCCCTACGGCATTGCGCCAAGAAATTTTGCAGGCATGTCACGACGACCCCTGTGCCGGGCACTTAGGCTTCACCAGAACACTAGCACGCATACGCCAGCGATACTCCTGGCCACGGCTATTTTCGTCCGTTCAGCACTATCTGAAAACCTGTCGTGACTGCCAGAGGCGTAACGTACCACCCGTCAAGCCCGCGGGTCTCCTCCAACCTCTGGACCTACCTCCAGCGCTGTTCCAACAAGTGGGCATGGATCTCCTAGGTCCATTCCCTACTTCATCTTCAGAAGACAAATGGATAAATGTCACAACCGACTACCTAACCCGTTACGCCGAGACCAAAGCTGTACCCCGGGCAACTGCTGCTGAAGTCGCCAAGTTTTTCGTCCTCAACATTGTACTGCGCCATGGTGCACCCGCTGTCCTCATTACTGATCGCGGTGCAGCATTTACAGCTGATTTAATACAAGAGGTGGCCACGTTGACGCACAGCAACCATCGGAAAACCACGGCTTATCACCCCCAAACTAACGGATTGACAGAGCGCCTTAACAGAACACTGGCCGATATGCTCTCGATGTATGTTGATGTAGAGCACAAGACATGGGACAAAATTTTGCCATACGTGACATTTGCTATAATACAGCTGTGCAGGAGACCACCCAGCTCACCACATTTGAACTTGTCTATGGACGTCGCGTCACGACACCTTTAGACTAACGCCATGCTTCCCGTAGACGACGGCACCACGACAAGCTAGGGCGCTGATGACTTTATCCAGAAAGCTGAGGAAGCTCGCCAGCTTGCTCGGAACCGCATCCGCAACAAGCAGAGTACCGACGCCCGTCCTTACAACCAGAGCCGACGGAATGTCCAGTACAACCCCGGCGACCACGTGTGGGTGTGGACACCTGTCCGTCACCGTGCGCTCTCGGAGAAATTGTTACGACGATACTTCGGACCATACGAAGTTGTGCGCCGGCTTAGCGATGTGAATTACGAGATCCTGCCCCAAAGCGTTGATCCTCGCTTGAGCCGACGACGTCCTCGCCCCGAAGTTGTACACGTAGTACGGATGAAGCCGTACTACACCGGCGAGTGAAGTGCACGTTTCAAACCCTTCGCCGTCCTACGCAGTGTTGCGTGGTTATCCTTCGTTTTCTGTGACCACATTTGCCATTAGAGCTGTCTTGCCCCTTATAAACTTTATTTTACCTAGCCGACCGGGACGGTCGCTTAAGGGGAGAAATGACGCGAGATAGGCTGGCACCTGCGGCCGCCGGCTGCTGCAGTGAGAACGACCAAGTGTGTTCTGAAACGCGCGCTTTCCGAGTGTCAGCCTATATTGAAAAGAACACCGTTTTGCCAAGGTCTCCATTGCTATCTTCGTGACAATATACTATTCTAACGTTTAGAAAAGTATGGTGTTCAGGGCTCTCCTCTGGCTTTAGTTGAATCATATTGCACAGATAGATCACAATGCGTGTCTTGAAAAACATCGATCCTCTTCATAGTCGATTAGTAGAGGTACCCCGCAGGGAAGCGTATTAGGTTCCCTTATTAACGCGATAGCTTTTAGGGCCCCATGTCGCAGGAAATCCGGCGTCGGCAACCGGCGTGTGATCGCGCGTGGTGGAGAAAATCATTCAACCGCATCGACCTCGCAGGCCCTGCACGTGGCGCAAGGTGTTAGTGAACAAAATTTAATTTCGCACAGTAAAATTCGTCAGAAAAATCGTAAAGCACGACTTAGCTACAACCTACAGACATGATACCGTCGGATTGTAATTTAAATGTACGAGAAAACATAATTATGTTACTAGGAAACTTAAATCACAAACCCTTTTTCCAGCATTTCTACCATATCAACAGCGGCACGTCGGGGTAGGTTACGTGCAAACACACTCTCCAGATGGCGCTCGCCTCCTCGGCAGCGTAAAACGGCAGCGGTGTGCAAAACCTAACGTGGAGTAAAAATAAAGCTGCAGTTGCCTGGAAGCCTTTCAAGCATTCAAGGATCTTTGAATGCTATTGCGTTCCACTCTTCAAGGCGAAGCTTAAGCGTCCTTAAAATATTTCGACGCCTTAATAAATGGCATTGAAAACATCGTCAAAACAATGCAATTTATACTATAGGACGACAATGCCGCGGTCTTGCTGTCTTGCGAATAGGCAGATGAGTTGGCAGAAAGATAAAATGAGGTCACTATCAGGTAACATAAAATCAGGTGACTATGACTACCAAATAAACGTACAGTTAACTCTGGAAAACGAGGTAATTATTTTCAGAATTAGAAAGAAGACATTCTACATTAAACAATGTATGTGCGGAGAACATAAACTCGACATTGTTGATGAACACAAGATCCTTCGTGTAACATTTTCATCTCATCTAAGTTGGGATTCTCACATAAATAATTTATGTAAGAACTTTCTTTGACTACGCGAGTTTATCGCATTGCCGTGACATTCTGTCAACAAAAATTTAGGTTGGAATATATCACGTGCGATAATCACACAAACTACTGCAGTTTGGAATGGCTTACTACAACTCAGCGTAATATAACCAGAATGCTGCTTTTACAGATGAAAGCTGTCCGTCACATTTTTTAGGGTATGAAGCTGTTTAAAACTCTGTTTCCTATTCACCTGTCATATATTGCCAACATGTATAGTCTCTGGGGCCCCGTCAAGCTGTTTTCTTGCTGCTTTTAGCCCAGGAGTCGAGCCAGCATGTTATCTGGTAAATAAAGAGAATTGAATTGAAATAAATTGGGTCATTGGGTTCATAACGTGAGAATTTGTGTTGCGGTGATGCAGTTTCCAGTATATACTGCACAAGTTGCCGTCTTTTTCTTGGAATGTGTTCCCTCATCTATGTCTCCGGAGTACTTGTGTGGTAGTGAGCATTAATTGTCTGACCAAAAAGAACCGAGTGGGTGTGCACCATTTTCTGGCTTTGTCAAAAAATGTCATGATCATTCCTTTACGACCATTGCTGACCGGTAGTTCCGTCGTAGCCTTATTTCGGGGCAGACTGCTAGTTTTTTACCTAATGAGTATCCTGGCATTTCATTTCCGGGAAGAGTGGTATAACCAGCTCCCGTCACCAGTATATACAGCCTTCCAGTAACCTTCAGTTTTCTCTCCATCACACCGTCGATACATGGAAAAGAGTCAGGATTTTTTAATCTAAGGCTGACAAGGAAACCATCGCGCACTGACCCTCGACATCAGAATATGATCTATCAATTCTTCCAGCCCGCAGCGGTAGCACAGTCGATATTCTAACGTTGTGTTGCTTAGCTTGAGGTAGCATATTCGAGTGTGGCCGCGGTGACAGCATTTCAATGGGGGCGAAATGCAAATACGCTTGTGTGCTTACATTTAGGCGCACGACAAGGCAACCCAGCACGTCAAATTCAATTCAAAGCCCCGAAACATGGTATGCCTAATAATAAGATTGAGATCTTGTGGCGTAAAATCCCAGAATTTAATTTATGGATGCTTACCACTGCAATTCGCTGGTAGTGGGGAAATACGTCAGAAAGAGAGCAACACAGGACCTCATGCGCCGGCTGTCATCGACCATTCACGGCGACTTTATTCTTATATTCTTTAAGCCCTTTTGCATGCAGTGATAGCTACATATATTGACTATGAGCAGCGCTTACTAAAAGTTGACGCTTGTGTTCATATTAAGTGCTGGAATCCAGCTGTATCCACCAAACGTGTCAATGATCTTTCTGTAGACGTACCTAATGGCAAGGCCGGCTATTTACTTAGTTTATTGCATCGCCTGTTTTCCAAAGCACGTATACTGCAGAACTTCCTGCACACACGGTGCAAGAACGCACGCGCACAGCTGCACGTGCCGCACCAATTGTATATTTGTCTGTGCCACATCATTAAGCTCTGGCCGGAGAGTCGCGCGGATGTACAAAATTTATGAGCGTTACATTTGCCGGAAGCATGGCCACTTGAGAAACAGTTAGAGTCGCTATGTGTTTCACATGAAATGTGTTCCTTCTAAAGCTCCCAGGCAGATTTTTATGCTCTTCCAGCAGGAGGTCGGCCTTCCTCCATGTAGCCAGGAGGGGCCGTATTCTTGAGCGATCTCGTTCGTGAATACGATAACTTTCGTGGGATTTCGCGCGACTAGACACTACACGCATCGAAGTATACGGTCAATAGCGTTTTTGACACTGTGCAGAAGATGTCGAGCTTGGCTGTGTGACAAAGACGTGGCAGCAGTATAAGCCGACGTGTTCGGTACCGAGTCAGGCTAAACATTGCAAATGTGATCTTATTTGCGAGGCTGCATAGGACAGGAATCAACTTTATTTGTACGACGCTTTTATGAGGAAGGACTAAAGTTCTGCTGCTCTAAAACACTCTGTTACTCTTGAACCGTATTGAACCACGTAAAGTAATCCCGGTAAGTCTTCTCTCCAGCGTGATGTGTGCACTAAACATAACTGGCGTGTTTGCTTTTCACATAGGAAACTCATGTTGAATGAAGAAAGCACAAAGCTGACCTGGCCTTGACAATGATCGGAACTCCAAAGGCACCAGTTTTTCTACTGCAGTAGGCGCACACTGCGCAAGGCTAGATAGTGTGCGTGTCGCATGAATAAAATGTGGCATGGCAGGGACACTTCCATTGTAAAGTTTAAAAATAGGAGCCCATCTCAGCGCTCCTATTTAGGAGTCTGGAGATTTTATGTAAACTTTTCAGAGGTTTCACTCGCCAAAACTACGATCCTATTACAAGGCACGCTGCAGTGAGAGACTCCAGATTATTTTGGCCCCCTGGTGTTCTTTAACGTTCACTTAAATCTCAGAGAATCTCAAGACGCCCAGGCTTATATTTCCACCAATGTAGAATTCCAAACGACCGTGCTTGCTACCTGTCAAAACGAAAGAACGGTAACCTAACTGAAGAAAGTACGACGCTTCTCATCAGTCAGTCTACCTTGAGCGAAAACGCGTTGTCGACACGAAAGATACAAAAAGGCTATGAACCCTCCATTTTTGATGGGTGTCAAACCCACATCCTTTGGTGATCATTAAGGCTACGAACTCTTGACCTGCGGTGGGAATTTAACCCCCGACCTTTGGTGTTGATAATGCGAAGTTATTTACACATGATTAAATATGACAATCGAACCCACGACTTTGGGTGGGAGTCGTACCATCCACCTTTATAATTAGGGGCCATCACTAAGCACATTAGAGGATGAGTAAGCGAATTAAGAGGGATGACCCAGCGAAGTAGACTTGGCGAATAAAGGGGGATGTGTACGTCAGGTGGTGATGGTAATGTGTCGGTCATTAATGCATCGGCACTTGTGCTTTCGTCTTCAAGACGTCTTGGGTATAAAGTAAGAGAGCCTGTGAATTTTTATTTAGCCTGTTCATTGGCACTGAAAGCAAGTGTCTAACAGCAGGCGATATTGGTGAGTATACACTATGGTGGCGCAGTGGCTTTGGCGTTGTGCCATGCATTTGGTGCACGTTAAAGAACCCCAGGTGGTGAAACCAAGCAACAAAATTTCAACTGGAGTAAGATTTAGTCATCGCCCAAGAAAAAAACTGGACGAAGAACAGCATCTGGGATCTGTGACTATCCAAACCACAGCACACATACTTACCACAGCACACACACTTAACCGAAAAGACGGCAAAGGTTCTCTGCCTCTCAGCTCAGTGAACAAGGCTTCCTTGTGGAATCCGAAACGTTTAGGAATATTTACACAACACCATTTTGATGGCGTTCCGTTTTTCTTCCTATTACGCTGTCAAGTAATCTGTCCCCAAAATATGCCACAAATTATTTTACAGGTTCAGTTAAAAATGTTTCAAAAGCCTTTCTGGTGCATTTCTGGAAGGCAATAGTTGAAACCTACAAGGAATGGTAATGCATGTTAAGAGTTTGCAAATGAGTACGTTCAAGTAGGTCCGTTACACACAGGGGGCCCTGATCATGAGAAAGAAGTTTATAGAAGAATAAAATTGGGTTGGAGCGCGTACGGCAGGCATTGCCAAATCCTGACTGGGAGCTTACCACTGTCGTTGAAAAGGAAAGTGTACAATCATTGCATTCTACGGGCACTATCTTATGGGGTCGAAACTTGGAGGTTAACAAAGAAGCTCGAGAACAAGTTAAGGACCGCACAAAAAGCGATGAAACGAAAAATGTTAGGCTTAACGTTAAGATACAGGAAGAGAGCGGCGTGGATCAGAGAACAAACGGGAATAGCCGATATTCTAGCTGACATTAAGCGGGAAAAATAGAGCTGGGCAGGCCATGTAATGCGTAGGATGGATAACGGGTGGACCATTAGAGTTACAGAATGGATACCGAGAGAAGGTAAGCGCAGTCGAGGCCGGCACAAAACTAGGTGGGGTGATGAAATTAGGAAATTTGCAGGCTCAAGTTGAATCGGCTAGCGCAAGCCAGGAGAAATTGGAGATCGCAGGGAGAGGACTTCGTCCTGCAGTGGACATAAATATAGGCTGATGATCATGATCTCAACAGCAGCTTGGCTCAAGATATCTGTAAAACCCTTCCAATACCAAACACACTCTGGAAATAGGACACAAATATATACCGAATGTAACATAAACCGATATGATGAGCATAAAATATGCTGCTTAAAATATTCATTTTGGAAGAAGGCCTTGAAAAAAATATTGCAAGAAAAATAAACTGGTAGTTTGTTTAACCGCAGTACTAATTAGACATTGATGCTCAGCTCCAAAATTGCAAGGTTAGCTGAAAAGATGTGTTCTTTGCTCTACAACAGCAATATTATCATTTTGATGAATGCCCGTGTAACTTGGCTTCGATGGTTGTAAAGACTTCTAAGCAAGAAATACTGCACAGTGCCATGGCGCAATCGTCGTACCATGTCTTGATTTCCTTTTAAGTGGTTCTCTATCGATCACCTGAGAAACTTTTTAAGCACACAAGGCATCTCCTAGTTGGCTTTTGAAATTTAGCAGTTGGCGGAAAGCACTTAGAGAAGTGGCGAGTGATAAGCTGTGACATACCTGCCACAGTGGTGCGTTTGGCATTGTGCTACTAAGCCCGAGAGCATGGGATTGAATCCCCGCTGTTGCCGCCGCATTCGATGAGGGTGAGATGCAAGAACGTCCATGTACTAGGCACTGGGTGCATGTTACAGAACCCCAGGTAGTCAAAATAAATCCTGATTCCCTCACTATAGCGTGCCTCATATCAAATCATGCTGTTGGCACGTAAAACCACCCAGAATTTATATTTAATTTATAAGCCGTCACATCACAGCCACGATTTTCATTTTTTTAGGTTGAGATCGGGAGTTGTCAATCAGAACCTCTACAGAGGAAACCATATTTCGGAATGCTGGCTGCCAGTACAAAATCATGCTGCCCTTTGAGTCACCTATCGTGCACCAAAAAAAAATTAAGCATGCAGTGAAGCCAATATATGAGCGGTGAAGCCGAACTTGTGTTTGCAAATTTTACTTCCGACGGGCCCCAGCTCATATTCAGGATGGGAAAGGGTTAAGTGTATTTGACTTACTAGTTTAAAGCCCTGCCACTACAATGTAGAATTGTGTTCACTTTTGGGGGGCCAAAAACTGAACACAAATTTAACTGATCACTGAGATCTATCATGCAAGTAATCTGCTCACTTTCTTAGTGGTCTACCTGAAAATAGAGAACTAGGTTCACGTGATCTTACCGCTAAACGAAAAGATAAGCTTTATATTTCAGCCTAGCAACTGAAGCCCACAGTAGTTGCTCAGCGTCTATGCCATCCAGCTGTTGAGGTACAAGGCCAGCAAGGATAAATCCAAAATAGTTCAGGTTCAATGCGTAAATCCATGTTAAAGGTACGCTAAACGAAAATATTGAGGTAAGCTAGATTGAAAGTTCGGCTTCTGTAATTACAAATTTGTCATTTGTAGCGAGAACACAGCTTTTGTAAGCAAGAAAATGTTTAAAATTGAAAACCGAACAGGCATCAACTGTTAAATTAATGGAAATTCTGGGGTTTTGCGTGCCAAACCACGATATGATTATGAGGCATGCCGTATGAGGGACTCCGGATTAATGTTGCCACGTTGTGTTCCTTGGTACATGGGTGTTTTTGCATTTCACCCACATTGAAATGCGGCTACCACCGCCAGGATTGCATCGCGTGCCCTCAGCTTAGTCGCACAACGTCAAACAGCACAACTGGGACTCCATATTTGTCCGCAACCTTCTGCAGTGAGTGCGACACTTGGTACGCATGAAAAAGTACCTCCAGCGGCTTTTAAACTGTGCACTGCTCGCTTTTGCTGCTTTCCAGAGCTTAAAGTCCAACTAAAATAAAATTTGGGGCTACGGAAAAAAAGACTATTCGAATAGTGTGAATACACAACAGCCTTCGTGCAACATTTTACATTGAAATACGGAGGGGATGAGTGACAAAAGACTAGAAACGTAAGCATTCTTGATGCTGAATCTGAAAAAAAAGTCACCATTACTAGTCGCCGGTAGTGGACGCGTGACTCAGATTGCCGGACTCCTTGGAATGGCGTATGAGATAAGAGACACCTGCAGCTGCCTGCGGCGTGATCCAAATCCCAGAGGACGTAAGCTCGCCTCACAGCCATTAACTACCAATGCACGCTTCGTCTGCTAAGGCACTATTTAAAGGTTGCCAAAAAGAAAATGAGACAGTTACCAGCCCCGCACCTTTGCCAAGGTTGCTTCAGTAGTATAACTATTTAGTACCAATTTCGCAAGTAAATTTCGTTGCATTTTTATTATAAGCTTCTAGAGCAGGGTATATGCTTATTCATAATACCCCTGTGTTTATAACATGATATCAGAATTTGACAAGGATGTGGTTTTTAAGGTTCTTAGATACATTGATGTTACAATTCGTTTACAACCTAAACTAATATGGTAATTACTTTTATGTTTTTATTGGCGTGCCAAAGGCCTAGCTTTATGCATGCGACCCACTGACATAGCAAAGAACATTGTAAAAAGGTTCGAAAGCCGAAAAATCAAGCCCTAAAATGACTTTTCACCATGTTGGCGTCAGTTTGTTTCGCCATGACTCTTTCGACCAGACAAGACCTTGTGGACTCAACTCACCCTGGCATAAATGCAATCGTTTGACTATGAAGCATAAGCTGCTACTCAGGATAATACCAAGTG